>NW_027441567.1:0-2500 GCF_964195595.1 Calonectris borealis
CGGGCCCTCTGGAGCCGGGAGTAAGCCGCGGCAGGCTCGACGCCCCCCGGCCGTCTGCCTCCGGCAGTGACCTTCACCATCACTGGGCCCCGGCTGGGTGCGTTCGAGTCTTTGCCCTGCCCTGCGGGATCCGGCCTTATGCCTCGTGCCGGTCGGCAACGGCCGCCGGAGCCGGCCGCCGGCTCCGGCTCTCCGCAGCTCCCGACCCCTCGGACACGCTGGGCTGGCTTGTCGGGCAAGCGCTGGGAGATGGCCGGACCGAAGAGACTGGAAGCTGGGCCGGACCACCGAGGGAACCGCCACGACGGCCGCCGAGCACCCCACTTTGCTGGCAGAACCGCGGGCCTTGCAGCCGCTGACGAGCGCTGCTCTGGAGACGAGTCACGGCTCGCTCCTATAGTACGGACCGGCACGTCCCCGCCGCCGGCAAGCTCCAAGAGCGGCGCCTCTGCGCACCGGGGAGGCGCGCCAACCACGCCGACTTTTACGATGACGTAACTGGAGGCAGCGAAAAACAGCGACCCCTTCGGCAGCTCCGACGAAGCAGCGGGGACAACACGTCTACCCCTCGGCCCCGGCAAGGCGACCAAGTCCCGCCGGAGCCGGGTAGACTTGGCCGCCCTTATCGCCGGACGCTACGCAACCAACAACCCGCGGTCGCCGGGTACCGCAGGCGGCCCCACGGGCTCCGAAAAGGGGTAGACCTGACGGCCGCCGCCGAGCCCGGAGCCGGGTAGACATGACGGCCGCCGCCGGGCCCGGAGCCGGGTAGACCTGACGGCCGCCGCCGGGCCCGGAGCCGGGTAGACCTGACGGCCGCCGCCGGCCCCGGAGCCGGGTAGACCTGACGGCCGCCGCCGGCCCCGGAGCCGGGTAGACCTGACGGCCGCCGCCTGGCCCGGAGCCGGGTAGACCTGACGGCCGCCGGCGGCCCCGGAGCCGGGTAGACCTGACGGCCGCCGGCGGCCCCGGAGCCGGGTAGACCTGACGGCCGCCGGCGGCCCCGGAGCCGGGTAGACCTGACGGCCGCCGCCGGCCCCGGAGCCGGGTAGACCTGACGGCCGCCGGCGGCCCCGGAGCCGGGTAGACCTGACGGCCGCCGGCGGCCCCGGAGCCGGGTAGACCTGACGGCCGCCGGCGGCCCCGGAGCCGGGTAGACCTGACGGCCGCCGCCGGCCCCGGAGCCGGGTAGACCTGACGGCCGCCGGCGGCCCCGGAGCCGGGTAGACCTGACGGCCGCCGGCGGCCCCGGAGCCGGGTAGACCTGACGGCCGCCGCCGGCCCCGGAGCCGGGTAGACCTGACGGCCGCCGCCGGCCCCGGAGCCGGGTAGACCTGACGGCCGCCGCCGGCCCCGGAGCCGGGTAGACCTGACGGCCGCCGCCGGCCCCGGAGCCGGGTAGACCTGACGGCCGCCGCCGGCCCCGGAGCCGGGTAGACCTGACGGCCGCCGGCGGCCCCGGAGCCGGGTAGACCTGACGGCCGCCGCCGGCCCCGGAGCCGGGTAGACCTGACGGCCGCCGGCGGCCCCGGAGCCGGGTAGACCTGACGGCCGCCGGCGGCCCCGGAGCCGGGTAGACCTGACGGCCGCCGGCGGCCCCGGAGCCGGGTAGACCTGACGGCCGCCGGCGGCCCCGGAGCCGGGTAGACCTGACGGCCGCCGGCGGCCCCGGAGCCGGGTAGACCTGACGGCCGCCGGCGGCCCCGGAGCCGGGTAGACCTGACGGCCGCCGGCGGCCCCGGAGCCGGGTAGACCTGACGGCCGCCGGCGGCCCCGGAGCCGGGTAGACCTGACGGCCGCCGCCGGCCCCGGAGCCGGGTAGACCTGACGGCCGCCGCCGGCCCCGGAGCCGGGTAGACCTGACGGCCGCCGCCGGCCCCGGAGCCGGGTAGACCTGACGGCCGCCGCCGGCCCCGGAGCCGGGTAGACCTGACGGCCGCCGGCGGCCCCGGAGCCGGGTAGACCTGACGGCCGCCGCCTGGCCCGGAGCCGGGTAGACCTGACGGCCGCCGCCTGGCCCGGAGCCGGGTAGACCTGACGGCCGCCGCCGGCCCCGGAGCCGCGTAGACCTGACGGCCGCCGGCGGCCCCGGAGCCGGGTAGACCTGACGGCCGCCGCCGGCCCCGGAGCCGGGTAGACCTGACGGCCGCCGCCGGCCCCGGAGCCGGGTAGACCTGACGGCCGCCGCCGGCCCCGGAGCCGGGTAGACCTGACGGCCGCCGCCGGCCCCGGAGCCGGGTAGACCTGACGGCCGCCGCCGGCCCCGGAGCCGGGTAGACCTGACGGCCGCCGGCGGCCCCGGAGCCGGGTAGACCTGACGGCCGCCGGCGGCCCCGGAGCCGGGTAGACCTGACGGCCGCCGCCGGCCCCGGAGCCGGGTAGACCTGACGGCCCCTCCGTGCTCCGGGTCCGGCTGGACCGGGCTGCCGCCGTCTCCCGTCCGGGGGGTGTGTGGGGAGGTGGGGAACCGGGGGGGTGATTCGAGATTTAAGCGGGTCTG
>NW_027441567.1:15000-20000 GCF_964195595.1 Calonectris borealis
GCCGCCGATCGCAGGCGATCGGCGGGTAGGCGGGGAGAGGGACTCGCTCCCCTGCCGCGGGAGCACCGGACGTGCTAGAGGAGACAGCGACCCGACGAGGCGGGCGCGACCCCGGGACCCAGGCCCCTGCCGGGGCGGCTCGCTCCGCAGCGGGCGGGGATGCGGCACCGAGAGCCGACGCGACGGCGGCGGCAGCGGCGGCGGGGGACGCCCCCCGGCCGCCCGCGGCACGCCTCGGGGCCCACCCGGGCGGGTGCGGCCCCACGCTCGCCTTCTCGTCCCCGGTGGCTTTTCTGGCTCGGCCGCCCCGCCGCCCAGCGCTGCTCGCGGCCGGCACCCGCGGGTACCCGGACCGAGGCCGGCACCGGCGCCTCGCGTGCGATAGGACACCTGAGAGCTCGCGGGGCCACGCGGCCGTCACACAGCCCGGTTCGGTAAAGAAGCCCGAGGAACCCCGTCGCTCGGGGCAGCAGGACAACACCTCGCATGCGACGGGAAGCGAAGTGGAAAGGAGACCGCCCGGCCTGAACACCGGACACCGCCGTGGCTCCCTGTTACGGGGAGCACGGAAGAGCCGGCCCGCCGGGGGCCCTCTCCGACGCGACCCGAAAGGCCTCATCGATCAGGAAGGGAAAGGGGAGAGGAGAGACGGAAAGGAAGCACGGGCCCCACGGCCACGGTCCTGGGACAGCGACGGCCGCGCGCGCTCGCCGCCGCCCCGGGCGGGGCGGGCGGCAGAACGCGGGGCTCTGCGTGCGAGCGAGAGGGCAGCGTCTGCGGAGAGCCGCAACGGCGGCCTGGTCACCGGCAGAGCCGGCCCGCCGTGAAGCGTCTCCGACGCGCCCTGGGTGCCACCTCGATCGGGAGAGGAAGCGCGGGCCCCACGGCCACGGTCCTGGGACAGCGACGGCCGCGCGCGCTCGCCGCCGCCCCGGGCGGGGCGGGCGGCGGAACGCGGGGCTCTGCGTGCGAGCGAGGGGGCAGCGTCTCCGGAGAGCCGCAACGGCGGCCTGGTCACCGGCAGAGCCGGCCCGCCGTGAAGCGTCTCCGACGCGCCCAGGAACACCTCTGCAGGCGCTGCCTGCGGGTCTGGGTCGACTGAAGGGGGGGAGCGGGAGGTGCCGCCGGCCACCCGCTCCGCGCATCGATTCCCTTGAGCGAGGTCAACGGGACCGAGGGAAAGCCGCGGCAGGCTCGACTCCCCCGGTCTTCCAGCGTTCGAGTGCCGGCCACCGGTACCGGTCTTTGCCCTGCGCCCCGGGGAACCGCTTACCCCGGGGGAGGAGAAGGCCGAAGAAGACTAAGAGGCACCGCGCCTCACCCGTGCCATCCCCGGGTAACGGGGGCCGGGAAAAGCCGCTCAAGGCTCGACGCCCGCGGCCACTTGCCTTCGGCTGCCGGCCGCAGGGACCGGCCGCCCTTTTCTTCCCGCTTGCGCGGGCTCCAGCTTAGGGCTGGAGAAGTTCGGAAGGGCGAGGCGCCGCCACCTCGCCCGTACGAGTGCAGACCTTCCCAGCGAGCCCTCCTGCTACCAGGACTCGCGCCAGCAAAAAAGAGGACGAGGCGCCGCCGCCCCGCCTGCACCATCACCGGGCCCTCGGGGGCCGGGGCAAGCCGCGGCCGACTCGAGACCCCCCGGCTGTCTGCATTCGGCTGCCGGTGTTTCTGCCCGCTTCGCGGGCTCCAGCTTAAGGCCGGAGAAAAAGGACAAGGCGCCGCCACCTTGCCCGTCTCCATCACACGGCCCTCGGCAGCCGGCGGCAGCCCTGGTGGGCTGGGCACTCGCGGGCACCTCTGCCCCGGAACGGTGCCAGCACCCGCCTTTGCCATCATCGGGCCCCCCGGGGCCGAGGGAGGCTCGGCTCCCCCGGCCTTCCAGCGTTCGAGTGCCGGCGACCGCCACCGGCCGCCGGTCTTTGCCCTGCCCCGCGGGGAACCGCTTCTCCCGGGGGAAACGAGGACGAGGCGCCGCCGCCTCGCCTGCACGCCGCAGTCCCGTCACCGGGCCCGCCTGACACCACCAGCTGCCCGCGGAGGGCTCGCACCGGTGAAAACGGGACGCCGCCGCCCCGCCTGCGCCGTCAGTTGGGCCCTCGGGGGGCCGGGGGGGGGAAGCCGCGGCAGGCTCGGCACCCCCCGGCCGTCTGCGTTCGGCTGGCCGGGAGCCGGCCGCCGCTCTCTCCGCCCGCTTCGCGGGCTCCAGCTTAAGGCTGGCACAAAGGGACGAGGTGCCGCCAACCTCGGTCGTCCCACCAACCGGGCCCTCTGGAGCCGGGAGTAAGCCGCGGCAGGCTCGACGCCCCCCGGCCGTCTGCCTCCGGCAGTGACCTTCACCATCACTGGGCCCCGGCTGGGTGCGTTCGAGTCTTTGCCCTGCCCTGCGGGATCCGGCCTTATGCCTCGTGCCGGTCGGCAACGGCCGCCGGAGCCGGCCGCCGGCTCCGGCTCTCCGCAGCTCCCGACCCCTCGGACACGCTGGGCTGGCTTGTCGGGCAAGCGCTGGGAGATGGCCGGACCGAAGAGACTGGAAGCTGGGCCGGACCACCGAGGGAACCGCCACGACGGCCGCCGAGCACCCCACTTTGCTGGCAGAACCGCGGGCCTTGCAGCCGCTGACGAGCGCTGCTCTGGAGACGAGTCACGGCTCGCTCCTATAGTACGGACCGGCACGTCCCCGCCGCCGGCAAGCTCCAAGAGCGGCGCCTCTGCGCACCGGGGAGGCGCGCCAACCACGCCGACTTTTACGATGACGTAACTGGAGGCAGCGAAAAACAGCGACCCCTTCGGCAGCTCCGACGAAGCAGCGGGGACAACACGTCTACCCCTCGGCCCCGGCAAGGCGACCAAGTCCCGCCGGAGCCGGGTAGACTTGGCCGCCCTTATCGCCGGACGCTACGCAACCAACAACCCGCGGTCGCCGGGTACCGCAGGCGGCCCCACGGGCTCCGAAAAGGGGTAGACCTGACGGCCGCCGCCGAGCCCGGAGCCGGGTAGACATGACGGCCGCCGCCGGGCCCGGAGCCGGGTAGACCTGACGGCCGCCGCCGGGCCCGGAGCCGGGTAGACCTGACGGCCGCCGCCGGCCCCGGAGCCGGGTAGACCTGACGGCCGCCGCCGGCCCCGGAGCCGGGTAGACCTGACGGCCGCCGCCTGGCCCGGAGCCGGGTAGACCTGACGGCCGCCGGCGGCCCCGGAGCCGGGTAGACCTGACGGCCGCCGGCGGCCCCGGAGCCGGGTAGACCTGACGGCCGCCGGCGGCCCCGGAGCCGGGTAGACCTGACGGCCGCCGCCGGCCCCGGAGCCGGGTAGACCTGACGGCCGCCGGCGGCCCCGGAGCCGGGTAGACCTGACGGCCGCCGGCGGCCCCGGAGCCGGGTAGACCTGACGGCCGCCGGCGGCCCCGGAGCCGGGTAGACCTGACGGCCGCCGCCGGCCCCGGAGCCGGGTAGACCTGACGGCCGCCGGCGGCCCCGGAGCCGGGTAGACCTGACGGCCGCCGGCGGCCCCGGAGCCGGGTAGACCTGACGGCCGCCGCCGGCCCCGGAGCCGGGTAGACCTGACGGCCGCCGCCGGCCCCGGAGCCGGGTAGACCTGACGGCCGCCGCCGGCCCCGGAGCCGGGTAGACCTGACGGCCGCCGCCGGCCCCGGAGCCGGGTAGACCTGACGGCCGCCGCCGGCCCCGGAGCCGGGTAGACCTGACGGCCGCCGGCGGCCCCGGAGCCGGGTAGACCTGACGGCCGCCGCCGGCCCCGGAGCCGGGTAGACCTGACGGCCGCCGGCGGCCCCGGAGCCGGGTAGACCTGACGGCCGCCGCCGGCCCCGGAGCCGGGTAGACCTGACGGCCGCCGGCGGCCCCGGAGCCGGGTAGACCTGACGGCCGCCGGCGGCCCCGGAGCCGGGTAGACCTGACGGCCGCCGGCGGCCCCGGAGCCGGGTAGACCTGACGGCCGCCGGCGGCCCCGGAGCCGGGTAGACCTGACGGCCGCCGGCGGCCCCGGAGCCGGGTAGACCTGACGGCCGCCGGCGGCCCCGGAGCCGGGTAGACCTGACGGCCGCCGGCGGCCCCGGAGCCGGGTAGACCTGACGGCCGCCGCCGGCCCCGGAGCCGGGTAGACCTGACGGCCGCCGCCGGCCCCGGAGCCGGGTAGACCTGACGGCCGCCGCCGGCCCCGGAGCCGGGTAGACCTGACGGCCGCCGCCGGCCCCGGAGCCGGGTAGACCTGACGGCCGCCGGCGGCCCCGGAGCCGGGTAGACCTGACGGCCGCCGCCTGGCCCGGAGCCGGGTAGACCTGACGGCCGCCGCCTGGCCCGGAGCCGGGTAGACCTGACGGCCGCCGCCGGCCCCGGAGCCGCGTAGACCTGACGGCCGCCGGCGGCCCCGGAGCCGGGTAGACCTGACGGCCGCCGGCGGCCCCGGAGCCGGGTAGACCTGACGGCCGCCGGCGGCCCCGGAGCCGGGTAGACCTGACGGCCGCCGCCGGCCCCGGAGCCGGGTAGACCTGACGGCCGCCGCCGGCCCCGGAGCCGGGTAGACCTGACGGCCGCCGCCGGCCCCGGAGCCGGGTAGACCTGACGGCCGCCGCCGGCCCCGGAGCCGGGTAGACCTGACGGCCGCCGGCGGCCCCGGAGCCGGGTAGACCTGACGGCCGCCGGCGGCCCCGGAGCCGGGTAGACCTGACGGCCGCCGCCGGCCCCGGAGCCGGGTAGACCTGACGGCCCCTCCGTGCTCCGGGTCCGGCTGGACCGGGCTGCCGCCGTCTCCCGTCCGGGGGGTGTGTGGGGAGGTGGGGAACCGGGGGGGTGATTCGAGATTTAAGCGGGTCTGATACAAGGGCCACCCTGTCCCCGTCTTCCTGCCCGCGGTGGGCGATGGGGAGTGGGGGCATGCGTGCGTGTGCGTGCGTGTGGGCGTAATTCCCCCACCCCCCGCCCGTTTCTGGGATTTAAAGGGCTTTTAATGCAGGAGAGCGAGCACTGCGTCACACAAGAGTTATTGTC
>NW_027441567.1:32500-37500 GCF_964195595.1 Calonectris borealis
GCCGACGCGACGGCGGCGGCAGCGGCGGCGGGGGACGCCCCCCGGCCGCCCGCGGCACGCCTCGGGGCCCACCCGGGCGGGTGCGGCCCCACGCTCGCCTTCTCGTCCCCGGTGGCTTTTCTGGCTCGGCCGCCCCGCCGCCCAGCGCTGCTCGCGGCCGGCACCCGCGGGTACCCGGACCGAGGCCGGCACCGGCGCCTCGCGTGCGATAGGACACCTGAGAGCTCGCGGGGCCACGCGGCCGTCACACAGCCCGGTTCGGTAAAGAAGCCCGAGGAACCCCGTCGCTCGGGGCAGCAGGACAACACCTCGCATGCGACGGGAAGCGAAGTGGAAAGGAGACCGCCCGGCCTGAACACCGGACACCGCCGTGGCTCCCTGTTACGGGGAGCACGGAAGAGCCGGCCCGCCGGGGGCCCTCTCCGACGCGACCCGAAAGGCCTCATCGATCAGGAAGGGAAAGGGGAGAGGAGAGACGGAAAGGAAGCACGGGCCCCACGGCCACGGTCCTGGGACAGCGACGGCCGCGCGCGCTCGCCGCCGCCCCGGGCGGGGCGGGCGGCGGAACGCGGGGCTCTGCGTGCGAGCGAGAGGGCAGCGTCTGCGGAGAGCCGCAACGGCGGCCTGGTCACCGGCAGAGCCGGCCCGCCGTGAAGCGTCTCCGACGCGCCCTGGGTGCCACCTCGATCGGGAGAGGAAGCGCGGGCCCCACGGCCACGGTCCTGGGACAGCGACGGCCGCGCGCGCTCGCCGCCGCCCCGGGCGGGGCGGGCGGCGGAACGCGGGGCTCTGCGTGCGAGCGAGGGGGCAGCGTCTCCGGAGAGCCGCAACGGCGGCCTGGTCACCGGCAGAGCCGGCCCGCCGTGAAGCGTCTCCGACGCGCCCAGGAACACCTCTGCAGGCGCTGCCTGCGGGTCTGGGTCGACTGAAGGGGGGGAGCGGGAGGTGCCGCCGGCCACCCGCTCCGCGCATCGATTCCCTTGAGCGAGGTCAACGGGACCGAGGGAAAGCCGCGGCAGGCTCGACTCCCCCGGTCTTCCAGCGTTCGAGTGCCGGCCACCGGTACCGGTCTTTGCCCTGCGCCCCGGGGAACCGCTTACCCCGGGGGAGGAGAAGGCCGAAGAAGACTAAGAGGCACCGCGCCTCACCCGTGCCATCCCCGGGTAACGGGGGCCGGGAAAAGCCGCTCAAGGCTCGACGCCCGCGGCCACTTGCCTTCGGCTGCCGGCCGCAGGGACCGGCCGCCCTTTTCTTCCCGCTTGCGCGGGCTCCAGCTTAGGGCTGGAGAAGTTCGGAAGGGCGAGGCGCCGCCACCTCGCCCGTACGAGTGCAGACCTTCCCAGCGAGCCCTCCTGCTACCAGGACTCGCGCCAGCAAAAAAGAGGACGAGGCGCCGCCGCCCCGCCTGCACCATCACCGGGCCCTCGGGGGCCGGGGCAAGCCGCGGCCGACTCGAGACCCCCCGGCTGTCTGCATTCGGCTGCCGGTGTTTCTGCCCGCTTCGCGGGCTCCAGCTTAAGGCCGGAGAAAAAGGACAAGGCGCCGCCACCTTGCCCGTCTCCATCACACGGCCCTCGGCAGCCGGCGGCAGCCCTGGTGGGCTGGGCACTCGCGGGCACCTCTGCCCCGGAACGGTGCCAGCACCCGCCTTTGCCATCATCGGGCCCCCCGGGGCCGAGGGAGGCTCGGCTCCCCCGGCCTTCCAGCGTTCGAGTGCCGGCGACCGCCACCGGCCGCCGGTCTTTGCCCTGCCCCGCGGGGAACCGCTTCTCCCGGGGGAAACGAGGACGAGGCGCCGCCGCCTCGCCTGCACGCCGCAGTCCCGTCACCGGGCCCGCCTGACACCACCAGCTGCCCGCGGAGGGCTCGCACCGGTGAAAACGGGACGCCGCCGCCCCGCCTGCGCCGTCAGTTGGGCCCTCGGGGGGCCGGGGGGGGGAAGCCGCGGCAGGCTCGGCACCCCCCGGCCGTCTGCGTTCGGCTGGCCGGGAGCCGGCCGCCGCTCTCTCCGCCCGCTTCGCGGGCTCCAGCTTAAGGCTGGCACAAAGGGACGAGGTGCCGCCAACCTCGGTCGTCCCACCAACCGGGCCCTCTGGAGCCGGGAGTAAGCCGCGGCAGGCTCGACGCCCCCCGGCCGTCTGCCTCCGGCAGTGACCTTCACCATCACTGGGCCCCGGCTGGGTGCGTTCGAGTCTTTGCCCTGCCCTGCGGGATCCGGCCTTATGCCTCGTGCCGGTCGGCAACGGCCGCCGGAGCCGGCCGCCGGCTCCGGCTCTCCGCAGCTCCCGACCCCTCGGACACGCTGGGCTGGCTTGTCGGGCAAGCGCTGGGAGATGGCCGGACCGAAGAGACTGGAAGCTGGGCCGGACCACCGAGGGAACCGCCACGACGGCCGCCGAGCACCCCACTTTGCTGGCAGAACCGCGGGCCTTGCAGCCGCTGACGAGCGCTGCTCTGGAGACGAGTCACGGCTCGCTCCTATAGTACGGACCGGCACGTCCCCGCCGCCGGCAAGCTCCAAGAGCGGCGCCTCTGCGCACCGGGGAGGCGCGCCAACCACGCCGACTTTTACGATGACGTAACTGGAGGCAGCGAAAAACAGCGACCCCTTCGGCAGCTCCGACGAAGCAGCGGGGACAACACGTCTACCCCTCGGCCCCGGCAAGGCGACCAAGTCCCGCCGGAGCCGGGTAGACTTGGCCGCCCTTATCGCCGGACGCTACGCAACCAACAACCCGCGGTCGCCGGGTACCGCAGGCGGCCCCACGGGCTCCGAAAAGGGGTAGACCTGACGGCCGCCGCCGAGCCCGGAGCCGGGTAGACATGACGGCCGCCGCCGGGCCCGGAGCCGGGTAGACCTGACGGCCGCCGCCGGGCCCGGAGCCGGGTAGACCTGACGGCCGCCGCCGGCCCCGGAGCCGGGTAGACCTGACGGCCGCCGCCGGCCCCGGAGCCGGGTAGACCTGACGGCCGCCGCCTGGCCCGGAGCCGGGTAGACCTGACGGCCGCCGGCGGCCCCGGAGCCGGGTAGACCTGACGGCCGCCGGCGGCCCCGGAGCCGGGTAGACCTGACGGCCGCCGGCGGCCCCGGAGCCGGGTAGACCTGACGGCCGCCGCCGGCCCCGGAGCCGGGTAGACCTGACGGCCGCCGGCGGCCCCGGAGCCGGGTAGACCTGACGGCCGCCGGCGGCCCCGGAGCCGGGTAGACCTGACGGCCGCCGGCGGCCCCGGAGCCGGGTAGACCTGACGGCCGCCGCCGGCCCCGGAGCCGGGTAGACCTGACGGCCGCCGGCGGCCCCGGAGCCGGGTAGACCTGACGGCCGCCGGCGGCCCCGGAGCCGGGTAGACCTGACGGCCGCCGCCGGCCCCGGAGCCGGGTAGACCTGACGGCCGCCGCCGGCCCCGGAGCCGGGTAGACCTGACGGCCGCCGCCGGCCCCGGAGCCGGGTAGACCTGACGGCCGCCGCCGGCCCCGGAGCCGGGTAGACCTGACGGCCGCCGCCGGCCCCGGAGCCGGGTAGACCTGACGGCCGCCGGCGGCCCCGGAGCCGGGTAGACCTGACGGCCGCCGCCGGCCCCGGAGCCGGGTAGACCTGACGGCCGCCGGCGGCCCCGGAGCCGGGTAGACCTGACGGCCGCCGCCGGCCCCGGAGCCGGGTAGACCTGACGGCCGCCGGCGGCCCCGGAGCCGGGTAGACCTGACGGCCGCCGGCGGCCCCGGAGCCGGGTAGACCTGACGGCCGCCGGCGGCCCCGGAGCCGGGTAGACCTGACGGCCGCCGGCGGCCCCGGAGCCGGGTAGACCTGACGGCCGCCGGCGGCCCCGGAGCCGGGTAGACCTGACGGCCGCCGGCGGCCCCGGAGCCGGGTAGACCTGACGGCCGCCGGCGGCCCCGGAGCCGGGTAGACCTGACGGCCGCCGCCGGCCCCGGAGCCGGGTAGACCTGACGGCCGCCGCCGGCCCCGGAGCCGGGTAGACCTGACGGCCGCCGCCGGCCCCGGAGCCGGGTAGACCTGACGGCCGCCGCCGGCCCCGGAGCCGGGTAGACCTGACGGCCGCCGGCGGCCCCGGAGCCGGGTAGACCTGACGGCCGCCGCCTGGCCCGGAGCCGGGTAGACCTGACGGCCGCCGCCTGGCCCGGAGCCGGGTAGACCTGACGGCCGCCGCCGGCCCCGGAGCCGCGTAGACCTGACGGCCGCCGGCGGCCCCGGAGCCGGGTAGACCTGACGGCCGCCGGCGGCCCCGGAGCCGGGTAGACCTGACGGCCGCCGGCGGCCCCGGAGCCGGGTAGACCTGACGGCCGCCGCCGGCCCCGGAGCCGGGTAGACCTGACGGCCGCCGCCGGCCCCGGAGCCGGGTAGACCTGACGGCCGCCGCCGGCCCCGGAGCCGGGTAGACCTGACGGCCGCCGCCGGCCCCGGAGCCGGGTAGACCTGACGGCCGCCGGCGGCCCCGGAGCCGGGTAGACCTGACGGCCGCCGGCGGCCCCGGAGCCGGGTAGACCTGACGGCCGCCGCCGGCCCCGGAGCCGGGTAGACCTGACGGCCCCTCCGTGCTCCGGGTCCGGCTGGACCGGGCTGCCGCCGTCTCCCGTCCGGGGGGTGTGTGGGGAGGTGGGGAACCGGGGGGGTGATTCGAGATTTAAGCGGGTCTGATACAAGGGCCACCCTGTCCCCGTCTTCCTGCCCGCGGTGGGCGATGGGGAGTGGGGGCATGCGTGCGTGTGCGTGCGTGTGGGCGTAATTCCCCCACCCCCCGCCCGTTTCTGGGATTTAAAGGGCTTTTAATGCAGGAGAGCGAGCACTGCGTCACACAAGAGTTATTGTCCGTATCGGTTTCCGTAGGGAAAAAGAAATCAATCAAATTCTGGTAAAATTAATTTTCTTTTAGCACGGCTAGGTGGACGATACCCCCGGAAAAATAAAACGGGGCCGATTGGAGAATCTCGATAACGCTCGACCTGCTTTGTTAAGACGCGTGTACAAATACTCCTCAATCCC
>NW_027441567.1:50000-55000 GCF_964195595.1 Calonectris borealis
GGACCGAGGCCGGCACCGGCGCCTCGCGTGCGATAGGACACCTGAGAGCTCGCGGGGCCACGCGGCCGTCACACAGCCCGGTTCGGTAAAGAAGCCCGAGGAACCCCGTCGCTCGGGGCAGCAGGACAACACCTCGCATGCGACGGGAAGCGAAGTGGAAAGGAGACCGCCCGGCCTGAACACCGGACACCGCCGTGGCTCCCTGTTACGGGGAGCACGGAAGAGCCGGCCCGCCGGGGGCCCTCTCCGACGCGACCCGAAAGGCCTCATCGATCAGGAAGGGAAAGGGGAGAGGAGAGACGGAAAGGAAGCACGGGCCCCACGGCCACGGTCCTGGGACAGCGACGGCCGCGCGCGCTCGCCGCCGCCCCGGGCGGGGCGGGCGGCGGAACGCGGGGCTCTGCGTGCGAGCGAGAGGGCAGCGTCTGCGGAGAGCCGCAACGGCGGCCTGGTCACCGGCAGAGCCGGCCCGCCGTGAAGCGTCTCCGACGCGCCCTGGGTGCCACCTCGATCGGGAGAGGAAGCGCGGGCCCCACGGCCACGGTCCTGGGACAGCGACGGCCGCGCGCGCTCGCCGCCGCCCCGGGCGGGGCGGGCGGCGGAACGCGGGGCTCTGCGTGCGAGCGAGGGGGCAGCGTCTCCGGAGAGCCGCAACGGCGGCCTGGTCACCGGCAGAGCCGGCCCGCCGTGAAGCGTCTCCGACGCGCCCAGGAACACCTCTGCAGGCGCTGCCTGCGGGTCTGGGTCGACTGAAGGGGGGGAGCGGGAGGTGCCGCCGGCCACCCGCTCCGCGCATCGATTCCCTTGAGCGAGGTCAACGGGACCGAGGGAAAGCCGCGGCAGGCTCGACTCCCCCGGTCTTCCAGCGTTCGAGTGCCGGCCACCGGTACCGGTCTTTGCCCTGCGCCCCGGGGAACCGCTTACCCCGGGGGAGGAGAAGGCCGAAGAAGACTAAGAGGCACCGCGCCTCACCCGTGCCATCCCCGGGTAACGGGGGCCGGGAAAAGCCGCTCAAGGCTCGACGCCCGCGGCCACTTGCCTTCGGCTGCCGGCCGCAGGGACCGGCCGCCCTTTTCTTCCCGCTTGCGCGGGCTCCAGCTTAGGGCTGGAGAAGTTCGGAAGGGCGAGGCGCCGCCACCTCGCCCGTACGAGTGCAGACCTTCCCAGCGAGCCCTCCTGCTACCAGGACTCGCGCCAGCAAAAAAGAGGACGAGGCGCCGCCGCCCCGCCTGCACCATCACCGGGCCCTCGGGGGCCGGGGCAAGCCGCGGCCGACTCGAGACCCCCCGGCTGTCTGCATTCGGCTGCCGGTGTTTCTGCCCGCTTCGCGGGCTCCAGCTTAAGGCCGGAGAAAAAGGACAAGGCGCCGCCACCTTGCCCGTCTCCATCACACGGCCCTCGGCAGCCGGCGGCAGCCCTGGTGGGCTGGGCACTCGCGGGCACCTCTGCCCCGGAACGGTGCCAGCACCCGCCTTTGCCATCATCGGGCCCCCCGGGGCCGAGGGAGGCTCGGCTCCCCCGGCCTTCCAGCGTTCGAGTGCCGGCGACCGCCACCGGCCGCCGGTCTTTGCCCTGCCCCGCGGGGAACCGCTTCTCCCGGGGGAAACGAGGACGAGGCGCCGCCGCCTCGCCTGCACGCCGCAGTCCCGTCACCGGGCCCGCCTGACACCACCAGCTGCCCGCGGAGGGCTCGCACCGGTGAAAACGGGACGCCGCCGCCCCGCCTGCGCCGTCAGTTGGGCCCTCGGGGGGCCGGGGGGGGGAAGCCGCGGCAGGCTCGGCACCCCCCGGCCGTCTGCGTTCGGCTGGCCGGGAGCCGGCCGCCGCTCTCTCCGCCCGCTTCGCGGGCTCCAGCTTAAGGCTGGCACAAAGGGACGAGGTGCCGCCAACCTCGGTCGTCCCACCAACCGGGCCCTCTGGAGCCGGGAGTAAGCCGCGGCAGGCTCGACGCCCCCCGGCCGTCTGCCTCCGGCAGTGACCTTCACCATCACTGGGCCCCGGCTGGGTGCGTTCGAGTCTTTGCCCTGCCCTGCGGGATCCGGCCTTATGCCTCGTGCCGGTCGGCAACGGCCGCCGGAGCCGGCCGCCGGCTCCGGCTCTCCGCAGCTCCCGACCCCTCGGACACGCTGGGCTGGCTTGTCGGGCAAGCGCTGGGAGATGGCCGGACCGAAGAGACTGGAAGCTGGGCCGGACCACCGAGGGAACCGCCACGACGGCCGCCGAGCACCCCACTTTGCTGGCAGAACCGCGGGCCTTGCAGCCGCTGACGAGCGCTGCTCTGGAGACGAGTCACGGCTCGCTCCTATAGTACGGACCGGCACGTCCCCGCCGCCGGCAAGCTCCAAGAGCGGCGCCTCTGCGCACCGGGGAGGCGCGCCAACCACGCCGACTTTTACGATGACGTAACTGGAGGCAGCGAAAAACAGCGACCCCTTCGGCAGCTCCGACGAAGCAGCGGGGACAACACGTCTACCCCTCGGCCCCGGCAAGGCGACCAAGTCCCGCCGGAGCCGGGTAGACTTGGCCGCCCTTATCGCCGGACGCTACGCAACCAACAACCCGCGGTCGCCGGGTACCGCAGGCGGCCCCACGGGCTCCGAAAAGGGGTAGACCTGACGGCCGCCGCCGAGCCCGGAGCCGGGTAGACATGACGGCCGCCGCCGGGCCCGGAGCCGGGTAGACCTGACGGCCGCCGCCGGGCCCGGAGCCGGGTAGACCTGACGGCCGCCGCCGGCCCCGGAGCCGGGTAGACCTGACGGCCGCCGCCGGCCCCGGAGCCGGGTAGACCTGACGGCCGCCGCCTGGCCCGGAGCCGGGTAGACCTGACGGCCGCCGGCGGCCCCGGAGCCGGGTAGACCTGACGGCCGCCGGCGGCCCCGGAGCCGGGTAGACCTGACGGCCGCCGGCGGCCCCGGAGCCGGGTAGACCTGACGGCCGCCGCCGGCCCCGGAGCCGGGTAGACCTGACGGCCGCCGGCGGCCCCGGAGCCGGGTAGACCTGACGGCCGCCGGCGGCCCCGGAGCCGGGTAGACCTGACGGCCGCCGGCGGCCCCGGAGCCGGGTAGACCTGACGGCCGCCGCCGGCCCCGGAGCCGGGTAGACCTGACGGCCGCCGCCGGCCCCGGAGCCGGGTAGACCTGACGGCCGCCGGCGGCCCCGGAGCCGGGTAGACCTGACGGCCGCCGCCGGCCCCGGAGCCGGGTAGACCTGACGGCCGCCGGCGGCCCCGGAGCCGGGTAGACCTGACGGCCGCCGCCGGCCCCGGAGCCGGGTAGACCTGACGGCCGCCGCCGGCCCCGGAGCCGGGTAGACCTGACGGCCGCCGCCGGCCCCGGAGCCGGGTAGACCTGACGGCCGCCGGCGGCCCCGGAGCCGGGTAGACCTGACGGCCGCCGCCGGCCCCGGAGCCGGGTAGACCTGACGGCCGCCGCCGGCCCCGGAGCCGGGTAGACCTGACGGCCGCCGCCGGCCCCGGAGCCGGGTAGACCTGACGGCCGCCGGCGGCCCCGGAGCCGGGTAGACCTGACGGCCGCCGGCGGCCCCGGAGCCGGGTAGACCTGACGGCCGCCGGCGGCCCCGGAGCCGGGTAGACCTGACGGCCGCCGGCGGCCCCGGAGCCGGGTAGACCTGACGGCCGCCGCCGGCCCCGGAGCCGGGTAGACCTGACGGCCGCCGCCGGCCCCGGAGCCGGGTAGACCTGACGGCCGCCGCCGGCCCCGGAGCCGGGTAGACCTGACGGCCGCCGCCGGCCCCGGAGCCGGGTAGACCTGACGGCCGCCGCCGGCCCCGGAGCCGGGTAGACCTGACGGCCGCCGGCGGCCCCGGAGCCGGGTAGACCTGACGGCCGCCGCCGGCCCCGGAGCCGGGTAGACCTGACGGCCGCCGGCGGCCCCGGAGCCGGGTAGACCTGACGGCCGCCGCCTGGCCCGGAGCCGGGTAGACCTGACGGCCGCCGCCGGCCCCGGAGCCGGGTAGACCTGACGGCCGCCGCCGGCCCCGGAGCCGGGTAGACCTGACGGCCGCCGGCGGCCCCGGAGCCGGGTAGACCTGACGGCCGCCGCCGGCCCCGGAGCCGGGTAGACCTGACGGCCGCCGCCGGCCCCGGAGCCGCGTAGACCTGACGGCCGCCGCCGGCCCCGGAGCCGGGTAGACCTGACGGCCGCCGCCGGCCCCGGAGCCGGGTAGACCTGACGGCCGCCGCCGGCCCCGGAGCCGGGTAGACCTGACGGCCGCCGCCGGCCCCGGAGCCGGGTAGACCTGACGGCCGCCGGCGGCCCCGGAGCCGGGTAGACCTGACGGCCGCCGGCGGCCCCGGAGCCGGGTAGACCTGACGGCCGCCGCCGGCCCCGGAGCCGGGTAGACCTGACGGCCCCTCCGTGCTCCGGGTCCGGCTGGACCGGGCTGCCGCCGTCTCCCGTCCGGGGGGTGTGTGGGGAGGTGGGGAACCGGGGGGGTGATTCGAGATTTAAGCGGGTCTGATACAAGGGCCACCCTGTCCCCGTCTTCCTGCCCGCGGTGGGCGATGGGGAGTGGGGGCATGCGTGCGTGTGCGTGCGTGTGGGCGTAATTCCCCCACCCCCCGCCCGTTTCTGGGATTTAAAGGGCTTTTAATGCAGGAGAGCGAGCACTGCGTCACACAAGAGTTATTGTCCGTATCGGTTTCCGTAGGGAAAAAGAAATCAATCAAATTCTGGTAAAATTAATTTTCTTTTAGCACGGCTAGGTGGACGATACCCCCGGAAAAATAAAACGGGGCCGATTGGAGAATCTCGATAACGCTCGACCTGCTTTGTTAAGACGCGTGTACAAATACTCCTCAATCCCCTGCGCACCAAGAACTGACCCCGGGTAAATTAAGGTCAAGGTCAAGTGACTAGCGATTCGGTGACCGACGTTTCTATCCCTCGCTTAGGACCGAGGTATTCGACGACGATGAATGAATTCCTTCGTGCGGAAATGAAGGAAATGAATCGACGTTAAAAATTAAGGAAGACTTAATT
>NW_027441567.1:67500-72500 GCF_964195595.1 Calonectris borealis
GCCTGAACACCGGACACCGCCGTGGCTCCCTGTTACGGGGAGCACGGAAGAGCCGGCCCGCCGGGGGCCCTCTCCGACGCGACCCGAAAGGCCTCATCGATCAGGAAGGGAAAGGGGAGAGGAGAGACGGAAAGGAAGCACGGGCCCCACGGCCACGGTCCTGGGACAGCGACGGCCGCGCGCGCTCGCCGCCGCCCCGGGCGGGGCGGGCGGCAGAACGCGGGGCTCTGCGTGCGAGCGAGAGGGCAGCGTCTGCGGAGAGCCGCAACGGCGGCCTGGTCACCGGCAGAGCCGGCCCGCCGTGAAGCGTCTCCGACGCGCCCTGGGTGCCACCTCGATCGGGAGAGGAAGCGCGGGCCCCACGGCCACGGTCCTGGGACAGCGACGGCCGCGCGCGCTCGCCGCCGCCCCGGGCGGGGCGGGCGGCGGAACGCGGGGCTCTGCGTGCGAGCGAGGGGGCAGCGTCTCCGGAGAGCCGCAACGGCGGCCTGGTCACCGGCAGAGCCGGCCCGCCGTGAAGCGTCTCCGACGCGCCCAGGAACACCTCTGCAGGCGCTGCCTGCGGGTCTGGGTCGACTGAAGGGGGGGAGCGGGAGGTGCCGCCGGCCACCCGCTCCGCGCATCGATTCCCTTGAGCGAGGTCAACGGGACCGAGGGAAAGCCGCGGCAGGCTCGACTCCCCCGGTCTTCCAGCGTTCGAGTGCCGGCCACCGGTACCGGTCTTTGCCCTGCGCCCCGGGGAACCGCTTACCCCGGGGGAGGAGAAGGCCGAAGAAGACTAAGAGGCACCGCGCCTCACCCGTGCCATCCCCGGGTAACGGGGGCCGGGAAAAGCCGCTCAAGGCTCGACGCCCGCGGCCACTTGCCTTCGGCTGCCGGCCGCAGGGACCGGCCGCCCTTTTCTTCCCGCTTGCGCGGGCTCCAGCTTAGGGCTGGAGAAGTTCGGAAGGGCGAGGCGCCGCCACCTCGCCCGTACGAGTGCAGACCTTCCCAGCGAGCCCTCCTGCTACCAGGACTCGCGCCAGCAAAAAAGAGGACGAGGCGCCGCCGCCCCGCCTGCACCATCACCGGGCCCTCGGGGGCCGGGGCAAGCCGCGGCCGACTCGAGACCCCCCGGCTGTCTGCATTCGGCTGCCGGTGTTTCTGCCCGCTTCGCGGGCTCCAGCTTAAGGCCGGAGAAAAAGGACAAGGCGCCGCCACCTTGCCCGTCTCCATCACACGGCCCTCGGCAGCCGGCGGCAGCCCTGGTGGGCTGGGCACTCGCGGGCACCTCTGCCCCGGAACGGTGCCAGCACCCGCCTTTGCCATCATCGGGCCCCCCGGGGCCGAGGGAGGCTCGGCTCCCCCGGCCTTCCAGCGTTCGAGTGCCGGCGACCGCCACCGGCCGCCGGTCTTTGCCCTGCCCCGCGGGGAACCGCTTCTCCCGGGGGAAACGAGGACGAGGCGCCGCCGCCTCGCCTGCACGCCGCAGTCCCGTCACCGGGCCCGCCTGACACCACCAGCTGCCCGCGGAGGGCTCGCACCGGTGAAAACGGGACGCCGCCGCCCCGCCTGCGCCGTCAGTTGGGCCCTCGGGGGGCCGGGGGGGGGAAGCCGCGGCAGGCTCGGCACCCCCCGGCCGTCTGCGTTCGGCTGGCCGGGAGCCGGCCGCCGCTCTCTCCGCCCGCTTCGCGGGCTCCAGCTTAAGGCTGGCACAAAGGGACGAGGTGCCGCCAACCTCGGTCGTCCCACCAACCGGGCCCTCTGGAGCCGGGAGTAAGCCGCGGCAGGCTCGACGCCCCCCGGCCGTCTGCCTCCGGCAGTGACCTTCACCATCACTGGGCCCCGGCTGGGTGCGTTCGAGTCTTTGCCCTGCCCTGCGGGATCCGGCCTTATGCCTCGTGCCGGTCGGCAACGGCCGCCGGAGCCGGCCGCCGGCTCCGGCTCTCCGCAGCTCCCGACCCCTCGGACACGCTGGGCTGGCTTGTCGGGCAAGCGCTGGGAGATGGCCGGACCGAAGAGACTGGAAGCTGGGCCGGACCACCGAGGGAACCGCCACGACGGCCGCCGAGCACCCCACTTTGCTGGCAGAACCGCGGGCCTTGCAGCCGCTGACGAGCGCTGCTCTGGAGACGAGTCACGGCTCGCTCCTATAGTACGGACCGGCACGTCCCCGCCGCCGGCAAGCTCCAAGAGCGGCGCCTCTGCGCACCGGGGAGGCGCGCCAACCACGCCGACTTTTACGATGACGTAACTGGAGGCAGCGAAAAACAGCGACCCCTTCGGCAGCTCCGACGAAGCAGCGGGGACAACACGTCTACCCCTCGGCCCCGGCAAGGCGACCAAGTCCCGCCGGAGCCGGGTAGACTTGGCCGCCCTTATCGCCGGACGCTACGCAACCAACAACCCGCGGTCGCCGGGTACCGCAGGCGGCCCCACGGGCTCCGAAAAGGGGTAGACCTGACGGCCGCCGCCGAGCCCGGAGCCGGGTAGACATGACGGCCGCCGCCGGGCCCGGAGCCGGGTAGACCTGACGGCCGCCGCCGGGCCCGGAGCCGGGTAGACCTGACGGCCGCCGCCGGCCCCGGAGCCGGGTAGACCTGACGGCCGCCGCCGGCCCCGGAGCCGGGTAGACCTGACGGCCGCCGCCTGGCCCGGAGCCGGGTAGACCTGACGGCCGCCGGCGGCCCCGGAGCCGGGTAGACCTGACGGCCGCCGGCGGCCCCGGAGCCGGGTAGACCTGACGGCCGCCGGCGGCCCCGGAGCCGGGTAGACCTGACGGCCGCCGCCGGCCCCGGAGCCGGGTAGACCTGACGGCCGCCGGCGGCCCCGGAGCCGGGTAGACCTGACGGCCGCCGGCGGCCCCGGAGCCGGGTAGACCTGACGGCCGCCGGCGGCCCCGGAGCCGGGTAGACCTGACGGCCGCCGCCGGCCCCGGAGCCGGGTAGACCTGACGGCCGCCGGCGGCCCCGGAGCCGGGTAGACCTGACGGCCGCCGCCGGCCCCGGAGCCGGGTAGACCTGACGGCCGCCGCCGGCCCCGGAGCCGGGTAGACCTGACGGCCGCCGCCGGCCCCGGAGCCGGGTAGACCTGACGGCCGCCGCCGGCCCCGGAGCCGGGTAGACCTGACGGCCGCCGCCGGCCCCGGAGCCGGGTAGACCTGACGGCCGCCGCCGGCCCCGGAGCCGGGTAGACCTGACGGCCGCCGGCGGCCCCGGAGCCGGGTAGACCTGACGGCCGCCGCCGGCCCCGGAGCCGGGTAGACCTGACGGCCGCCGGCGGCCCCGGAGCCGGGTAGACCTGACGGCCGCCGCCGGCCCCGGAGCCGGGTAGACCTGACGGCCGCCGGCGGCCCCGGAGCCGGGTAGACCTGACGGCCGCCGGCGGCCCCGGAGCCGGGTAGACCTGACGGCCGCCGGCGGCCCCGGAGCCGGGTAGACCTGACGGCCGCCGGCGGCCCCGGAGCCGGGTAGACCTGACGGCCGCCGGCGGCCCCGGAGCCGGGTAGACCTGACGGCCGCCGGCGGCCCCGGAGCCGGGTAGACCTGACGGCCGCCGCCGGCCCCGGAGCCGGGTAGACCTGACGGCCGCCGCCGGCCCCGGAGCCGGGTAGACCTGACGGCCGCCGCCGGCCCCGGAGCCGGGTAGACCTGACGGCCGCCGCCGGCCCCGGAGCCGGGTAGACCTGACGGCCGCCGCCGGCCCCGGAGCCGGGTAGACCTGACGGCCGCCGCCTGGCCCGGAGCCGGGTAGACCTGACGGCCGCCGCCTGGCCCGGAGCCGGGTAGACCTGACGGCCGCCGCCGGCCCCGGAGCCGCGTAGACCTGACGGCCGCCGGCGGCCCCGGAGCCGGGTAGACCTGACGGCCGCCGGCGGCCCCGGAGCCGGGTAGACCTGACGGCCGCCGGCGGCCCCGGAGCCGGGTAGACCTGACGGCCGCCGCCGGCCCCGGAGCCGGGTAGACCTGACGGCCGCCGGCGGCCCCGGAGCCGGGTAGACCTGACGGCCGCCGCCGGCCCCGGAGCCGGGTAGACCTGACGGCCGCCGCCGGCCCCGGAGCCGGGTAGACCTGACGGCCGCCGCCGGCCCCGGAGCCGGGTAGACCTGACGGCCGCCGCCGGCCCCGGAGCCGGGTAGACCTGACGGCCGCCGCCGGCCCCGGAGCCGGGTAGACCTGACGGCCGCCGCCGGCCCCGGAGCCGGGTAGACCTGACGGCCGCCGGCGGCCCCGGAGCCGGGTAGACCTGACGGCCGCCGCCGGCCCCGGAGCCGGGTAGACCTGACGGCCGCCGGCGGCCCCGGAGCCGGGTAGACCTGACGGCCGCCGCCGGCCCCGGAGCCGGGTAGACCTGACGGCCGCCGGCGGCCCCGGAGCCGGGTAGACCTGACGGCCGCCGGCGGCCCCGGAGCCGGGTAGACCTGACGGCCGCCGGCGGCCCCGGAGCCGGGTAGACCTGACGGCCGCCGGCGGCCCCGGAGCCGGGTAGACCTGACGGCCGCCGGCGGCCCCGGAGCCGGGTAGACCTGACGGCCGCCGGCGGCCCCGGAGCCGGGTAGACCTGACGGCCGCCGCCGGCCCCGGAGCCGGGTAGACCTGACGGCCGCCGCCGGCCCCGGAGCCGGGTAGACCTGACGGCCGCCGCCGGCCCCGGAGCCGGGTAGACCTGACGGCCGCCGCCGGCCCCGGAGCCGGGTAGACCTGACGGCCGCCGCCGGCCCCGGAGCCGGGTAGACCTGACGGCCGCCGCCTGGCCCGGAGCCGGGTAGACCTGACGGCCGCCGCCTGGCCCGGAGCCGGGTAGACCTGACGGCCGCCGCCGGCCCCGGAGCCGCGTAGACCTGACGGCCGCCGGCGGCCCCGGAGCCGGGTAGACCTGACGGCCGCCGCCGGCCCCGGAGCCGGGTAGACCTGACGGCCGCCGCCGGCCCCGGAGCCGGGTAGACCTGACGGCCGCCGCCGGCCCCGGAGCCGGGTAGACCTGACGGCCGCCGCCGGCCCCGGAGCCGGGTAGACCTGACG
>NW_027441567.1:80000-82500 GCF_964195595.1 Calonectris borealis
GTCAAGCGACGCTCAGACAGGCGTAGCCCCGGGAGGAACCCGGGGCCGCAAGTGCGTTCGAAGTGTCGATGATCAATGTGTCCTGCAATTCACATTAATTCTCGCAGCTAGCTGCGTTCTTCATCGACGCACGAGCCGAGTGATCCACCGCTAAGAGTTGTCTGCCTTTCGGCACCGCCCCGCGCGCGCGGGGGGGCCGGGACCGCTCGCCAGCAGCGGCCCCTCTCGGAGGACGGCCCACCGCCCGCCCGCCCGCCGGCCCGCCCCCCCCGCCCGCGCGGAGGGGGCCGCGGCGCGGCGCCACGGGCCGCGGCGGAGAGGCCTCGCCTCGCCTGACCGTACGAGCACACCCAGCGGAAGGGAAAAAGGGAACGGGAAAAAACCCCGAACGGCAAGGGCGGGGAGCCCGCGCTCCCGACTCGACCCACAGCGGGCAGACGCCCCTTGCGCGTTTCGGAGGCGGCCCAGGCGCCCGGGCTCGGCCCGGCCTCCGCACGGAGGCGGCGACGCGCCCGGCCGCGCCGCCCGCCCGCCTCGCTCGGGACAACGGATGCTGCTGCCGGGCGGCAGCAGCGGGGCGCCCCGCCGGACCCCCGCGCGCGCGCGCCTCCGCCCACAACCTGCGCCGCGCTACGACAGCCGGCTCCCCTTCCCGCGGCTCGCCCCGCCGGCGCCTCCGCGGCTCCGCCGCCGGCCGCGCCGGAGGCGGCGACCGCCGGAGCCCGAGCCGGCGACGCGGCACGCCGCCCGCGGCCCGCCGGACGGCGCCCGCCGCCGCGCCGGCGCGGCCGCCCGCCCGGAACCGCCGCCGCCGCCGCCCCCCGCCTCGGCCCCCTTCCGCGGGCACGCGCCAGGCGACGAGGCGGACGGCGCTAAGGCGGGGGCGGCGCCCGCTCTCCCCGTTTCCACGCGGAGACCGGGAGTGGGACGCCCCCGCCCGCGCGCCCGCCCGCCCGGCGCGGCCGGGAAGGGCGGCGGGGAAGCGACGGGCGGGGCCCGGGCCGGGACAGCCGCGGCCGGCGGCGGGCGCCCTCCGGCCGGCCGACACGCCGAGCGGCGCCGCCGCCGCTCGGCCGGGGTGCCGCCCTCGCCGGCGGCCGGCGGCGCGGGACCGCCGAGCGCTCGCCGGGGGGCGAGGGGGAGGGAGCGGAGCGCAGCGCGCCGCAGCGCTGCGACGGGGCGGGGCGCGGCGGCCCGGCGGCCGCCGGGCGAGCCCCCGCCGCGGGGGCTCGCCGCCCCCTCGGCGGAGAGCCCGCGCTCCCGCCGGGGGGGGTCCACCCGTTTCGAGGCAGGCGGGCCGGCCGCGGCCGACCGCGCCGCGGTCTCCTCCGCCGAGACCGGACCGCGGAGAGGGGGGGGCAGCGGGACCCCTCCCCGGCACGGCTGCCCGCGCGACGGGCACGGGCGGCGCCCAGCCAGGGGCTCTGCGGGAGCGACTCCCGCCCCTGGAGGCGCCACCGCCCGGCCGCCCCGCGGGTCGCATCGAGCCGCCCGCGTCTTTAAACCGCCGCCCGGCTCCGCGGCCTTCGACCCCCGGCGCTCGCCGAGGGAGGGCCGCCGAGGCGCGGACGCTAGGTACCTGGCCCTGGGGTGAGGGAAACGACCTGCAGGCCCCGCGGGGGTGCCTCCCCCGCTGCCGCCCTCGGGGGAGCGTCCGCCCGCGGGGGCGCGCCCGACGTCCGCCGCCACCGCCTCGTCCTCCTGCCCGGGGCCCGGGGTTTCCCTCAGTAGCCCGGCGCTGCGCCCGGGAGGAGAGCCGTGGCTCGGGCCGCCCGCCGGCGCGGGACGCGACCCGGCAAGGGCCTCGCCCGCCCAAGGCGGCGTCGGCGGCGGAGCCCCCCGCCCCGAGCTCCCCCCCCCGCACCGCGGGGGTGGGGGAGGGGAGAGGCGGGGGGGCGCCGCCGAAGGCGCCGCCCGGCGCCGCGCGCCACGCCCGGAACGCCCGGAGGCCTCGCCCTGCGCGGCCGGCCGGCCGGGCGGGCCGCTCCGCAGCGGCCCGCCCCGGTGCGGGGAGGGTCGGGGGAGCCGCCCCCCCCGACCCCGAAGGCCCTCTTGCGCTCTCGCACGCTCGCGCCTGCCGCCCCGTCGTCGCCGCTCGCCGCTCCCTCCCGGCTGCCCGCGCGGGCTCGGCCGGCGGGGGCTCGTCGCACCCCGCGCCGGCAGCCCCCGCTTCTCGCGCGCTGCCGCCCGCGCTCCGAGACCGGGGGGGGCGCCCTCTTCGCCCCGGGGGCCGCGTCCCCCGCCCCTCCCCGGCGGCGGCGGCAGCGGGCCGCCGTCGGGTCAGGCGGGGCGGGGGACGGGGGCCGGTCCCCGGAGGCGGACGCCGGCCGGTGGCGGGCGCCAGCGGAGGCGACAAGCGGGGGAAGCGGCGGGGACGCGGCGGTCCCCGCCGACCGGGCGACGCGCGCGCGCGCGTCGGAGAGAAGCGGCCGAGGCGGCGGCGGCGCGGGCGGGCCGCCGGCCGGCGAGCGAGAGGAGAGCGCCTCCGGGAGGGGCCGTG
>NW_027441567.1:87500-90000 GCF_964195595.1 Calonectris borealis
CACCAACCGGGCCCTCTGGAGCCGGGAGTAAGCCGCGGCAGGCTCGACGCCCCCCGGCCGTCTGCCTCCGGCAGTGACCTTCACCATCACTGGGCCCCGGCTGGGTGCGTTCGAGTCTTTGCCCTGCCCTGCGGGATCCGGCCTTATGCCTCGTGCCGGTCGGCAACGGCCGCCGGAGCCGGCCGCCGGCTCCGGCTCTCCGCAGCTCCCGACCCCTCGGACACGCTGGGCTGGCTTGTCGGGCAAGCGCTGGGAGATGGCCGGACCGAAGAGACTGGAAGCTGGGCCGGACCACCGAGGGAACCGCCACGACGGCCGCCGAGCACCCCACTTTGCTGGCAGAACCGCGGGCCTTGCAGCCGCTGACGAGCGCTGCTCTGGAGACGAGTCACGGCTCGCTCCTATAGTACGGACCGGCACGTCCCCGCCGCCGGCAAGCTCCAAGAGCGGCGCCTCTGCGCACCGGGGAGGCGCGCCAACCACGCCGACTTTTACGATGACGTAACTGGAGGCAGCGAAAAACAGCGACCCCTTCGGCAGCTCCGACGAAGCAGCGGGGACAACACGTCTACCCCTCGGCCCCGGCAAGGCGACCAAGTCCCGCCGGAGCCGGGTAGACTTGGCCGCCCTTATCGCCGGACGCTACGCAACCAACAACCCGCGGTCGCCGGGTACCGCAGGCGGCCCCACGGGCTCCGAAAAGGGGTAGACCTGACGGCCGCCGCCGAGCCCGGAGCCGGGTAGACATGACGGCCGCCGCCGGGCCCGGAGCCGGGTAGACCTGACGGCCGCCGCCGGGCCCGGAGCCGGGTAGACCTGACGGCCGCCGCCGGCCCCGGAGCCGGGTAGACCTGACGGCCGCCGCCGGCCCCGGAGCCGGGTAGACCTGACGGCCGCCGCCTGGCCCGGAGCCGGGTAGACCTGACGGCCGCCGGCGGCCCCGGAGCCGGGTAGACCTGACGGCCGCCGGCGGCCCCGGAGCCGGGTAGACCTGACGGCCGCCGGCGGCCCCGGAGCCGGGTAGACCTGACGGCCGCCGCCGGCCCCGGAGCCGGGTAGACCTGACGGCCGCCGGCGGCCCCGGAGCCGGGTAGACCTGACGGCCGCCGGCGGCCCCGGAGCCGGGTAGACCTGACGGCCGCCGGCGGCCCCGGAGCCGGGTAGACCTGACGGCCGCCGCCGGCCCCGGAGCCGGGTAGACCTGACGGCCGCCGGCGGCCCCGGAGCCGGGTAGACCTGACGGCCGCCGGCGGCCCCGGAGCCGGGTAGACCTGACGGCCGCCGCCGGCCCCGGAGCCGGGTAGACCTGACGGCCGCCGCCGGCCCCGGAGCCGGGTAGACCTGACGGCCGCCGCCGGCCCCGGAGCCGGGTAGACCTGACGGCCGCCGCCGGCCCCGGAGCCGGGTAGACCTGACGGCCGCCGCCGGCCCCGGAGCCGGGTAGACCTGACGGCCGCCGGCGGCCCCGGAGCCGGGTAGACCTGACGGCCGCCGCCGGCCCCGGAGCCGGGTAGACCTGACGGCCGCCGGCGGCCCCGGAGCCGGGTAGACCTGACGGCCGCCGGCGGCCCCGGAGCCGGGTAGACCTGACGGCCGCCGGCGGCCCCGGAGCCGGGTAGACCTGACGGCCGCCGGCGGCCCCGGAGCCGGGTAGACCTGACGGCCGCCGGCGGCCCCGGAGCCGGGTAGACCTGACGGCCGCCGGCGGCCCCGGAGCCGGGTAGACCTGACGGCCGCCGGCGGCCCCGGAGCCGGGTAGACCTGACGGCCGCCGGCGGCCCCGGAGCCGGGTAGACCTGACGGCCGCCGCCGGCCCCGGAGCCGGGTAGACCTGACGGCCGCCGCCGGCCCCGGAGCCGGGTAGACCTGACGGCCGCCGCCGGCCCCGGAGCCGGGTAGACCTGACGGCCGCCGCCGGCCCCGGAGCCGGGTAGACCTGACGGCCGCCGGCGGCCCCGGAGCCGGGTAGACCTGACGGCCGCCGCCTGGCCCGGAGCCGGGTAGACCTGACGGCCGCCGCCTGGCCCGGAGCCGGGTAGACCTGACGGCCGCCGCCGGCCCCGGAGCCGCGTAGACCTGACGGCCGCCGGCGGCCCCGGAGCCGGGTAGACCTGACGGCCGCCGCCGGCCCCGGAGCCGGGTAGACCTGACGGCCGCCGCCGGCCCCGGAGCCGGGTAGACCTGACGGCCGCCGCCGGCCCCGGAGCCGGGTAGACCTGACGGCCGCCGCCGGCCCCGGAGCCGGGTAGACCTGACGGCCGCCGCCGGCCCCGGAGCCGGGTAGACCTGACGGCCGCCGGCGGCCCCGGAGCCGGGTAGACCTGACGGCCGCCGGCGGCCCCGGAGCCGGGTAGACCTGACGGCCGCCGCCGGCCCCGGAGCCGGGTAGACCTGACGGCCCCTCCGTGCTCCGGGTCCGGCTGGACCGGGCTGCCGCCGTCTCCCGTCCGGGGGGTGTGTGGGGAGGTGGGGAACCGGGGGGGTGATTCGAGATTTAAGC
>NW_027441568.1:0-97000 GCF_964195595.1 Calonectris borealis
CTTAAAACTACTCATTCATGACAGGGAGGAACAGACAGAGAGCACAATGAGGAGAATGAACAGGAGGAAGAGGGAGGACAAGAGGAGGAAAAAAACAGCAGGAGGAACAGAAGGAGGAAGAGAATGAACATAATGAACAGAAGGAGGAACAAAAGGAACAGCAGGAGGAGGAGTTGGAAGAAAATGAGGAGAAGGGAGAGGTGAAAAAAGAGGAGGAGGAGGAGAAGGAGCAGGAGAAGGAAGAGCAGGAGGAGGAAAAGGAGGTGTAAAAGGAGAAAGAACATGAGGAGGAGGAAGAACAGGAGGAAGGAAATGAGGAGGAGGGTGAAGAAAGAAAAGGAGGAGAAACAGGAGGAGGAACAGCAGGAGGAGGAATAGAAGAGGAGGAGCAGGCATTTGAGGAAGCAGAAGATAAACCAAAAAAGGAGGAGGAGAATGAACAGCAGGAACAGGAAGAAGATGAACAGGACGAATGGGAGGAAAAGGATGAGGAGATTAAGGAGGAACCAGAGGGAAAGGTGGAGGAAGAACAGAAGGCATAAGAGGAACAGGAGGAGCAGGCAGAACATGAAGAAGAGCAGGAGGCTTAGGAGGAAGAAGAAGAAAATAGTATGAGGAGGAGGAGGTGAAGAAAGAGGGGGAGGAGGAGGAAGAACAGGAAGAAAAAGAGAAGGTTGAGAAAAAAGATGAGGAGGATGAGTAGGAAAATGAAGAAAAGCAACAGGATGAGGAAGAACAGGAGGGCAGGAAGATGAACAGGAGGAGCAGGACGATGAACAGGAAGAACAGGAGGAGGAGGAAGAATAATAGGAGGATGAGAAGAAAGAACAAGAGGGAGAAGAACCAGAGGAGGAAGACCAGAAGGAAGAAAAAGATGAGGTAGAAGTGGTAGAAGAGAAGGAAGAAGAGGAGAAAGAAGACAATAGAGGAGAATGAAGAAGAACAGGAGGAGGAGGAAGAAGAGCAGGGGAAGGAGAACACAGAGAAGGAATAGGAGTAAGAGAAGGAGTAAGAACAGGAGGAAGAAAAAGAAGAGGAACATGAGGAGGAGGAACAGGAGAGGGAAGAGGAGGAGAAGGAAAAGGAGGAACAGGAGGACAAGAAGAACAGGAGGAGGAGGAGTCAGAGGAAAAGGAGGAGGAGGAGAAAGAAGAAGAGGAGAAGAAGAAGGAAAAAGGAGATCAGAGGAGGAATAGGAGGTGGAGAGGAAGGAATAAAAAGACAAGAAGGAGGGTGAGGTGGAGGAGGAGGAGGAACAGAAGAACAGGAGGAACAGCATAGTGCACTAAGATTCTGTATTGGTCACTTTGATTTTTGTCTTGGTAACTTTGATTTTGTCTTTGTAACTTTGATTTTACCTTGGTAGTTTTGAATCATTGTTATATCCTTTCTGCAGTAAGTAATAGAGTGAACCTTGTCATTGAACTGTGTTAAGTCGCATTCTACAGCATCGTATTTCAATAAAACCACTTTTGCTAATACCTTTGGTGGTAGTTCTTTAAACAGTCTAAATCACCCATTCATGATAAACTGGTGTAGTCAGCAGGATCCTAAATCAGGATCTGCGACAGTCAGTCTCTGGGAATTCTCCCAGGCACCTCTAGGTGCGTGTTGGTCTCATGTGGAGATGGATGAATTCCCAGGTAGCAGCCCCAGACACCTCCAAGGCAGCTAACCAAGGCGTTTTGTTGATGTTAGAGGCAGGTCCATGCCCGGTAGCTCCTCTGGAGCTCTTCCAGGCAACTTTGGAGTGTTTTGCCTTTTCCTGGAGACAGCTGAAGTCCTGGGTAGAAGCTGCACATGACTCCTTGGCAGTTACATGAAGAGTTTTGTTCATATTGGAGGCAGGTCCATGCCTGGTAGCACCCCAGGACTCTTCCCAGGCATCTCCAGCAGATCCCCTCGGCAGGGCTATGATCTCCACAGACAGTTTATGTTGAAGCACACAGACTATGACCCCTCAGAAGGGAGGAGAAGGAGGAGGAGAACGAGTCCTCCATGTCGTGACCAAGCCCCCACGGATGATGCACCCCCCTTAGGGGCTGGATTCGATTTGTTTTGGCGTACTCTTGGTTCTGCAGCTTTCTGCCTGTGTTTTTGTTGAGAAACCATGAGATTCATCTCCAGATATTGTTGCCTTTCTTTGCAGGCCAGCAATGGACTGTGGTATGAGATGAACAATACATCTATGGATGGTCATGGCATCGACATAGTTCTCAGGCAGCAAGCCTATTTACTGTTTTATGTCAGGTAATACAAGTATTAAACTGTGTTCAGAATAAGTTTCCTTTTCCTGATTTTGCTGTTTTTTCTTCTCATCCTGAGTATTTCTCTTTCTGTCATAGGAGACAATTACTACTTGCATCATTCAGTGCTATCAGATCTGAACTACCCCATGTCAGTCCTTATCTTTCCTTGCTGGGCATTAGGCTGCTGCCCTGGTGTAAACTGCTACTTGTCTGCTATCTGGAGCTGGCTAATGTAGAGAAGAGGAGAAATGGAAGTCATAGTGGGGATAGAGGTGAGCTCTTGCAATACCAGCAACGCTGCTTGGGGCATGTGCAAAACTTGCTGCTCTGATCAGTCCAGGGGCTAAATGAGCCACCCCGATTAGGGTAGGGAGAAAATCAGTCATCCCGAGTGGGCCAGGGGTAAGAACGACTGACCCAAGCCAGGCAGGGGCAAAACAGCTGCCCTCAGTGGTGTAGGGCCAAAATATTCTGCACCAAGTTGGGCAGGAGCAAAACTAGATGCCCTGAGTGGTACGAGGGCAGAGCAAGCTGCCTGAGCAGGGCAGGGGCAAAATTGGATGCCCTGAATGGGGCAGGGTCAAAAGCAGCCCCCCTGCCACAAGCAGGGAAGGAGCAAAACTCTCATTCCTCACCCCAGTGCGCAGTGAGAAAAAGCTGTATTGGGGTAAAAAGGCTCCCCTTAGAGGTCGCAGTCCTTGATGGGGGCAGCGGGAGAGGCCCCTGGGTGGGATGGGATGTCTCTGAAGATGGGTCGTTTCCCAGGGAGAAGGACTATGCGTGGCTTGAGCCATGATGGACGCCAGGAGCACACCGTGATTTGCACACCATCGAGGGGCTGCGCAGGGAGCCTGAAGGACGACCCTTCTCAGGTGCCCTCATGTTTATAGAAATTTGTTCCCAAGTAAAAATGAAATGTGGGTTTCAGTAAGATCACTGGCATGAACAGAGTGTTGCTTGAGATAGTGGGGAGCAGAACTGGGCTCAGGGACAAGGATCTTCGGTGAATGGCTCTGCCTACGTGACCTCCAGCAAAACACAGCCAAACTGAGGATCATGATCTAAAATTGCAGCTTTTAGTGTGAATGCTGAGCAGGGAACTACACTGTCTGAAAGAATTACCAACCTGCTGAAAGTCAGTCTGTGGGATTTTTATAACAGGTGTTCACTTTTCACTTTTAATGTCGGAAATATGTGTGGGCTCCCAGCCTGGCTGTCTGAGCTTTGTAAGTCTGTTTGTTCAGGGTTGGAAGGCCCTTCTTAGGTCACGAAAATAATGGGTTGGGGATAAAATGTCTAAGAAGAGTGTTGTGAGAGTCCTCTGACTAATGTGTGACCTCCTGGGAGAGCATCTGTCCCAAGAGCTTGCAGTCCTCGTCTCTCCCAAGAGCTTTCAGTCCTCTTCCAGTTTCAGATGCAGGAGGGAAAGACACTGCAGATTAAGACTATTGAAATGTTAATTAGACTAACTTAATTAGATTCGGGTTGCCAATGTTGAGCTCTTTGGTGCAAGTGCGCAGCATGCAACCCAGAGCATGTTTCACTCCAGACACAGCGGTGGACCTTCTCCATCTGAGGACCTATTCTCTTGCTGGCTTTAAAAGTGGCTAGTGGGTGGGAGATAGCATCCTGTGGGTATGAGTGGAATAAGATATCACCTTTTAGGCATATTTCTCCCCTTCCAGGAGATACAGCCCCATCCTGCTTCTGGACTTCCATCACAGGCATGCAGTGCTGTTGCTGGTTTGTATTACAGATTTGTTTGTAGCACAGACTGCATTTACAGCCTTTGCATTTGCGATGCTCCTCCACTTGTACTTCTCACAGGAAATTGTGGCCATGCGATTAGCTTTAACAGTCAGGGCTCTGGGCTGTTGCAAACAGCCTGCAGCTGGGATGTCTGATTCTTATCCCCAAATTAACGTCACAGTTACAAGTAGAGCCTGCAGTATTACAACTATGGCCATGGTTATATAAAGTCAGACAAAGCTCGCAAAGGTTTCTGCAGAGAAAACTGCAGAAAAGGGGTCCCTGATGAGAAAGAAAAATCACTGGGGAGTGTCAGACTGTCCAATAAATATCTGCAAACACACCTGAGGCCTTTCCCCATCCCCTGCAACGTCCGTCCCTCTGCAACCAGCAACACCAAGGAAGGAGGGTCCGGACACCACTTGTGCAAAAGCAGCAGGTTTTTAAGTCTGACTCTGAGTCAGGCATCCCTTTCATCCACAGAAGAGCTGTTGGGAATAAGATCTAAGAATGAGATCTAAATCCAGGACAGAAAAGCATTATGTGGCTCAAGATTAAAGGAATAATCAGCTACTTGGCCCTCCCCTGTTAAGGCAGAGAGTCTGCTGTTCCTCCCAAGGAAAGTATTAGTCAAGAGGCTTTGTCCTGGGGTTCAGTACTCGTTTGTCCCACAGTCTCAGGCCCTGCCACACATAGATCCAGGTTCATTAAGTGCCACTCAGAATAGACTGAGATGATTTGCTGTGCAGTCCCAGAATGACATTTAACAGCTGGCAGATAGCTGGTATCAGACTTTCACAGATTTTTATTTAGAGAAAGGAGAAGTCCAAGAATCAAGGCACCTGTATGGAATTCACAGAGAAACTTGTCAACAGATGACAACTTCCATTCCAGTCCTCCAAATCTTTTGTCTGGTCCTTAAAATCTCAAATAAAGATTCTAACGCAAATTACAGCCAGCACTAGAATTAACAGTGATTTGTCATAACTTGGTATTAAGCAAGGAGAGTCTTGGCTGTTCCCAGCAAAGTCAGTAATTCTGCTGCCATGCAGAGAAGTGAGCATGTAGCCAAGCTACTGTCAGAAACCTCCATAGAAATGACCCAGGGAGACTGTTTTTTACCTTTCTAGTGGTTGTCATGGTCTTCAAAAGGCAAAGTTTCCAAACTAATTCTGTCTCTCACAATCAAATCCTACAAAACATTTTTAGAGTGTGTTACTATTCATCAGTATGTAAAAATGGCATCGCCTTGCTCGAAAAATCTGTTCCCTGTGTGTATTCAGATCCATGCGTGCAGCCCTGGTTAACTAAAATAGTTTTGTTACTTTTTTTTTCCCCTTAGCTCTGTAGATGCAGCACAGCTCACAGTTTATTTTCTCACTTCTTAACTGAGGTTAACAGTTGGACAGGTCAGGCAGTTTGACTAGATGATTGTTGTAGGTGCCTTCCAACTGAACTATCCTATAAATGAAAACCAATAAACGAAAAGTGCAGAAGTTCCAAGTTTTGGACACAAGGGGTCCGTAGAGGATCACAAAAGCCGATGAAGTTCAGCAGCAGCTCCAGTAACCCATGAACTGAAACAGGGCTACGGTATTTCTACCTGTCTTTTTAATCCTTTAGTGTTGCATACTGTGCAAAGACTTCAGTATTGGCAACCAGTACAACACATCCTTCTCTGTGGAGTCTAATTAAGACTGTTTCAACAGTCTTAATTGCAATACAACCTCACAGTCTTAATTGCAATACAACCACTTCATTGCAACGACTGACAGCTCCTGGCTACCTCAGCCAGCCATGCGGGTGTACCCAGAACTGTGCAGGCATCACTGTGCGCCTGGGGAGCAGCCAAACCCAACCGCACAACCTCCCTGACTGGGAAAGGAATGGGTTGGGCATGTTGGGGGTGACAGCGTTGGTTCCCATCTTCTGCCAAAACTCTGCTCTGAGCTTCTGACTTAACAGGTACCTCCTGGTCAGACACATCAAGATGTCTCGGGGCAGGCTCTGGAGGATGGCTGCTGCCTCTCAGGACAGTACTGAGTCTTAAATGTCGTTACTTTCCACGAGGTCCTCCAACGTCTGCTAGCAGATTTACCACTACGCATCGCAAAAGATGAGAACAAGGGGAGAACCTCAGTTAAAGGAAATGTAATGGGAAGGAGTCAGCCTGTCTCTATGCAAAATGGGGAAAACAAGGGAACACCCTCAGACACCACTGAGCCTAAAAGATGATGGAAAAATATGTTTACATAAATGGCTCTCTCTAAGCTACTTCAATGGGCTGCTAACTCTGGGTTTACAGCAGTTGGCTGGGTTTCCCTCACTAACTTCTCATGATAGTCCTGTGGGATCTGTATCAGGTTATGGGGGTGATGCTGGCTGATTTAAGTAATGACTTGAGAGCCAGACAGTGTTAGGGATGTGATCCCAGGGAAACACCCAAATCTATCAGCACCCACAGTTCTCCTGCATGGCCTCATGCTGTTTTGGCTAAAGAGCTAGAAACATTAAAATCACTAATGGAGGTCACTGCTGTGCAGCTGATGGATGATGTTTTCATAGGTGCTGCAGAACCTGTGACACAGGCTGTGGCCAAGGTTATCACACACCTACAGCCTGTTGGGGTAGAGGTACTGGAGGAGAAGAAAGGGGAACTCATTCAGGATGGAAGCTTTTGGGGCATCAGAAGGAAAGGCGGGAGAAAAATGGCCCCTCCTGTGTGGCCACAGGAAATCCAGCAGTTACCCATCCCCAAGTATTAAAAAAGCAGTTATGTACTGTACTAGGGACTTTAGGGTTTTGGAGGCACATATTCCAAGATTTAATATCATAACCCAACCATCCTATAACTTATTAGAGAGAAATACAAGCTGTGCCACAACATGAAGATGCCCTGGAGCTTTTAAAGTGAATGTACAGCAGCCACTGGGACCCTGCATGGCTCCTCTTGCTACATACACACAAACTGGAATACTCGTTACATACGCTCGCAAAATACACAGTAAGTGGCAGATGCTCTTGGAAATGGTACACGGACCATGCACACTGATCCAAATGCTGTATGGGCTGGTGCCAGACCATGGCTAGGAAACTGGGCAAAATGCAATAGGCAGACAGGGAATGGAGAGGAATGGAGAAGGGAATATTGGGAGCAAATGTATGATATTGCTAACTTCAGTCTTATTTCTATAGGACATGTAACAGCATGCCAGAAAAGTACCACTCAGGTGGCAATATGGCTAACAACTTAGCAGGATAAGTGTGGGAGGACTTTCTTCTGCCTTGTGCGCTGAGTGGTTGGGTAGATGGTTGCAGGAATGGTTGGGAAACACTGGCTTGTATGACTAGTGAGAGTAAGCAGCAAGCAGACCATCTCATGAGTACCTGTGGGATTTGCAATGAAATGAAAGCTTATCTTGTCAAAAGTCAACCACAAGAAGGGAAGGAAAAGCTCATTGGAATACTTGGCAAGTAGACTGCATCAGACCCCAAGGTCTTGTGAAATTTATTGTGACTGCAACTGAAGTAGTGAGCGGTTTGGATAATGTTTACCCTCCACGCACTGCATCTGCATGGGCGACTGTAGCAGGATTAAACTGCTACACGCCTAAAGCCACCAGAGATACAGTCAGACGGTGGGTCACTTTTATAAAATTAAAATAGCACAGGAATGGTGTCTCAAGCCTGGAGTCACATGGACTTTCCACTTACCCAATTGACCTCAGAGTAACGGTAACAGCAGAGACATGCGTGAGTGGCTTAGGCAAAAACTCAAATGGCATAATGGTGACATCTGCCAACTTGCTGAGGGTGCACTCTGCCCCATCACCCAGACCATTAGTTAAGGAAGATGTTAAAGACCTAGTATTGACCCCTGGGCAACACCACTAGTTTCTGGCCTCCAACTCGACTTGGTGCCTCTGAGCAGCACCCTCTGAGCTTGGCTGTTAAGCTGGTTTTGAGTCTACCTCATTTTGTTTGTCTAAGAGGATGTTATGGGAGACATCCTCATAGACAAACACAGCGTTTTGCCTTTTTAAAGTCAAGATAAACAGCATCCATTGCTCTCCCTTCACACACTGACCTAGTCATGTTGTTGTAGAAGGCTGTTCGGTTGGTTAAGCATGATTTCCTCTTAATAAAGTCATGCTGACTACTCCCAGACCCCCTCTTGTCCTTAATACATTTGGAAACAACTTCCAGGAGTATTTGCTCCCTCATCATCCCGGGAATCAAGGTGGGGCTTGTTGGCCTGTTGTTTCCTCTTTCTTGCCCTTCCTGAATATAGGAATGACTCTTTCTCCAAGCCCTCAGGCACCTCTCCCAATTACCGTGACCTTTCAAAGATAATTAATTAAGAGTGCCTTCACAAAGACATCATGTCAGCACTCACAGGTGCACCCATGGACTTGGTTATGTCCAGTTTGTTTAAGTGCTCCCTAACCTGGTCCTCCGTCCACCAAGGGTAAGTCTTCCTTGCTCCAAGCTTTCCCTCTGGTCCCTGGGTCCTTGGATTTCTGAAGGCTGGTCTTGTCAGTAAAGCCCAAGGCAATGAAAGCATCCAATACCTCATTCTTGTACCTTTTGCTCTGTTGCCAAGTCCTTTGCCCCATCCAGCAGCAGATCTATATTTCCAGCAGGTCTTCCTTTTGCTGCAGGTATACCTGACCTTGCCACTAAGAAACCTCCTTCAAAGGCAGGATGTCCCCCTGACCACCACCTTCATGCTCCTCTCTCTCCAAGTCTCCCATCACTTGTGACCCCACATGTCTGCTCTCCATGGGTCTGAATCCCCTGTGCCCATATTTTCTCCTCTTTTTATCCCTTTTCGCCATGCCTTTGCCTCCTTGATGCATCCAGTGGCTTTGAGAAGAGCCACCCCCCAGATGCCCCAGCACTGCTGGAGTTTTGCTCCTCACCATCACCAGGGAGGATGCCTGGGTTCCTCCCAAATGTAGAGCAGAATCCTGCGATAGGACCAGGGTGACCACAGGTTTGCTGTGTGTTGACCTGCTCAAGCCATAGTGTTCACGTGGCACTACTGGACAGTGTTCCCCGCCCCCCCCCAGGTTTTTCTTCCCCTTTATTCCCATTTCCCCTCTTTTTTCCATTTTTATCCTTTACCACCCTCATTACCCCTCCCCCCAACCACCACCACAATAAACAGTCCATCCCAGTTAACTTCTGATCCCGACTGTAGCGACTTTATGCCTTTATTTATTATCTGGGATGCAGAGCAAGCTGTGCATTAATTCTCCTGCCCAAGTTGCTCTTGCAGACCCCTGCGTCACGTGCTGCATCATGAGCACTATAACCTCGAGCACTGCTGAGCCCAGGGACTTTGAGGTGGTCAAGCATGACTTCATCCCTATTCTACATCCTCGTCGTTCCCATCCTTGCTGCAGCTCGGTCTGGTGGTCTCCATGTCTTATCAGCATCTGCTGAGCTGTGCTGCCCAGGAGCATCTGCACCCAGCAAAGGGCCATCCATGGGTTTCTTCTTGCACTCAAACTTCCTCGCTTTCAGGCCTTCAGTGGACATTAGAGGAGGTTGGCAGTGTCCCTTGCATGTCTGCAAGAGGTAGCATTAAAAAAAAAAAAAAGGCCCTAAGAACTGTAGGCATGGGGATGACACAAAAAAAAATCTAATGATGGTGAAAACAAATGCTGTAGGACAAGGTTTAAAAGCCCCAGAGATCTAGCAGGAGAGCAGGTCTCTCAACTTGGCCCATCTTTAGACCTTTATCTCCAGGTTCTGTGGCTTTTTCTTTTTTGCAGCTTTTTTTCCCAGCTCTCGGATTTTTGGGAGGCTTGGCTGTTGCTCTGGCGAACATGTGGAGACTGGGAGTATTGTTCTCAGCAATGTAAGGTTTCTGCAAGGAAAGAGAGACCCTTCTCAAAGGCTGCTGCAGGCATATGGGGCTTGTTCCCAAATAAATGATCCCCTTCTGAGTTCAGGTTTTGCTCTGAGCATCAGTGCTTGCTGCTTCCCCAACAACAGACAGCCCAGCACTGGGGATTAGCAAACACAGTCCTATCAAATGCTCCTTGCTCTCTTCAGTAGCCCTTCTTTTCACCTCAGGAGTCTCCATATTAAAAGGAAAGCTTTTTTTTTGTTGACTTAGATTGTAGGTTTCAACCTGCTATGCAAGGAAAATATATATAATGCCTCTTGGCTTGTGGTGTGAGCAGCGGGAAAAGCCCTGAGCAGGCTGGAAGATATCTAGTGATTGCACTGCCATACTGTCCTGGTTTCAGCTGGGATAGGGTTAAATTTCTTCCTAGTGCTGTGTTTTGCATTTAGTATGAGGAGAATGTTGATAACACGCTGATGTTTTCAGTTGTTGCTAAGTACCCTCCTACTCCAAGGACAGCTCCCATGCCTACTACTGAACTAGCTACAGGATGGGAGGGAACATAATCAGGACAGCCAGCCCAGCCGGCTAATGGGGTATTCCATACCATGTGACGTCACGCTCAGTATATGAACAGTAGGCGTGATCCAGGAAGTACCAATTGCTACTTGGTTATCGGTCAGCGCGGGTGGTGAGCAATTGCATTGTGCATCACTCATTTTGTATATTCTATCATTATTTATTATTATTATTATTATTATTTTCCCTTTTCTGTTCTATTAAACTGTCTTTATCTCAACCCAGGAGTTTTTCTCACTTTTACCCTTCCGATTCTCTCCCCGTCCCACTGCGGGGGCGGGGGGAATGAGTGAGCGGCTGCATGGTATTTGGCTGCCTGCCAGATTAAACCATGACACATGCCCAGGACATTAAGTCCACATAATCCAGTTGAAAATCAGATTTGCAAAGTTATTCTTTCTTATGAAAACAACAGCCACCTGCCCTGCTCTTTTTAGGCAGCGATGACTTCTCCTCTCTTCAGCCAAGGATGCCTGGTCATTTCTTTCGTCCCACTGCAAACATCTACAGCACAGTTCCTGCACAGAAATACAACAGCATGCCCTGTTACCCTCATTCCTTTCTAGTTTAAACAGTATCCCCCTCTCCCTTGTCTTCCCCTTGACTGGAGGGTTTCTGACAGCAGTGTTTTGCTCCAGAGTCATTACATATGCAAACAGAAAGCCTTTTATGACCAAGCAAATGTCTCCTCAATGAGCTATTAAGAAAATGGCTATTTTCAAACCCATTAAACAGGTACCTTTAGATGGTAGAGATACTTCTAGGATAAAAGGTGACGATGCAAAATGTTCTTATGTGCTTTATGAGACTATAGACATTAATAAGTGTAAAAATGCAAAGTAATTTGTGTCTTTAATATTAAGATTCAAAAGAAGCAATTTAACATTAAAAGGAACACTCACTAAGAAATCTTTGTAGAATCAGTATCCCTGTAGGTATGCTTTCCTACATCTGTGACCCAATTTCCTACAATGTGACCCAATAACTACATCCCTCTGTGTCACATACTGCCCTTTTATGATCTTCGCATTGTGGGTGTGCAACTGGAGATTTGCCTGGATAAGCGAGTTTGCACTCATCCTTGCCTTCATCTTTCTGCTTGGGAGAGCTGCTTGGGCATGCTGGGAGCCACCTACAAATACACACCAGGGCACATGAGTGCAGGAGGAGTTTCTTCTCCGTCCTGTGCTCATGTGCTGATCACGGTATTCCAAAGCAGAAAGTACTCCTGCAGGAGAACAAGGTCTCTTCACGTAATTATTTTCCCATCAACAGACAGAATCCCCCTCCTGGCCATTGCCTCACCAACTGTGAAGCAGTCCCAAGTATTGTGGAGGAAAAAAAAAATTGAACATGAGCTCGCAGCCCAGAAGGTCAAGCGTATCCTGGTCTGCATCAAAAGAAGCATGGCCAGCAGGTCGAGGGAGGTGATTCTGCCCCTCTACTCCACCCCGGTGAGACCCCACCTGCAGTACTACATCCAGCTCTGGAGCCCTCAGCACAGGAAAGACATGGACCTGTTGGAGTGGGTCCAGAGGAGGCCACGGAAATGGTCAGAGAGCTGGAACACCTCTTCTATGAAGAAAGGCTGAGAGAGTTGGGGTTATTCAGCCTGGAGAAGAGAAGGCTCCATGGAGACCTTCTTGCAGCCTTTCAATATATAAAGGGGACTTACAAGAAAGGTGGAGAGAGACTTTTTATCAAGGCCTGAAGTAACAAGACAAGGGGCAAGGATTTTAAACTGAAAGAGGGTACATTTAGATGGGACATAAGGAAGAAATGTTTTATGATGAGGGTGGTGAGACACAGGAACAGGTTGCCCAGGGAAGTTGTGGATGCCCCATCACTGGAAGTGTTCAAGGTTAGGTTGGATGGGGCTCTGAGCAACCTGATCTAGTGGAAGATGTCCCTGTCCATGGCAGGGGAGTTGGACTGGATGATCCTTTCCAAACCATTCTATGATTCTATGAATTCAGTGATGGAAAATGGGGAGAAGATTCAAAGGCAGAGTGAGAAGAGTGATCCTTCCACTTAGCTGTTTCTGGCCCTTTCCTCATGCCTTGGCCTCGTCTTTTAGCTGCCAAGAGGATCTGGATCCTGGAAGTAGTCAAGAGAGAAACGAGGACGAGTTAAGAGACTCACAAGGTCCTGTGGCATGTTTCCCACAAGGACCTGTGGGACAAAACATCAGACTAGCACAGAATCATGTGGTTGTTCTAATATTGTCCTCCAGGAGTCAGGGGACTTTTTCCCTTTGGCTTTCTCTTCTGTTTCTTCATTCGTCTCAGCAACCATTGATCCCCTGAGAGAAATCTTCTGTTGCAAGAGAAGGCAGGTGATGGGAGGAGACCATGCAAGCATGGAAGAGGAAAACCCTTCATGGCACTGTCTATGGCAGCTCCAAAAGGAACGGTGGGCAGGTCTGCTCTCTCACGGTATAAGGGTTCTGAGGCTTCACTGTGATTGCCTTGGAGACATGTTGTTGGAGATCTGGTATCACCGTATCTCACCCAGCCCTTGGCTCATAAATAGTCACCTTCTCGGGAACAGATTCCCGGATATCTATGCCAGCTTTCATACCCAATTTTGCGACCATGGTGCATTCAACTTGAACACATTATAACCATGATGCTCATGAGGAATTGAGAAAGAGGACTCAGACTTCCCAGCTGTAAAAGAGGAATGAGGTTTCAGAACAGCTTGGCAACCTTTGTACAGTTGTCCTCTACAAGACTTTTCCCAACAAATTACGACACAGTCCAAGAGATACGCCAACCCCCAGTCTCCCACAACCGAAGCCAGAGTTTGTTATTCACAGTGCTGATGGACTTCCCTAAATTTTTGCTCCCTTCTGCTATAACCAAGCTCATAAAATGGAAGAGTTATACTCTAGGGAGTGGAGTAGTGGAGCAAAACGCACCTAAGCACCGTCCATTGCAGAGGGTGGTGCTGAGGGCTCCTGGCATCCTGTTCAAAAATGAGTCCCTTGAGATTTGCACAGAAAGTGCTGCCTGCTACCCCAGGTATCTCATTGCAACCTGGGCTCCAAGCACCCACCAGCAATGAAAAAAGGGAAAGGTACAGAAATCAGCAGTTTCATGACCTTTCCAGTGACTTCAGTCCATACTTGTGGCTTCTTCTCTTCCTTCACGTGTTCTCGGGCCCAGAGCTTGAAAAAAAGGAAGAAGACAGTAGTTTGAAGAAAGGGTAGAATATCCCCTTTGTGGTTTACATTAACACTGGGGTCATTAAAATATTCAATGTGAAATACTGAGGGCTGGCTACTTCTGTGCTGGAGCCCCATGTGGTGGGTTGCTGTATCAGAGCTTGGCTCTGGTGAGGGTAAGGGATAGGCTGAGGTTAGGTGGGAGAACAAACAGAGAGCTCTGGTGTTGCTGAAAAGGGTTGCTGGGGCTGAGGAAGGGCTGAAAAGGGAAGATGAGGGACAGCATGAGGCCTCAGTTGTGGTTACTTCTGTGCCTGAGCCCCATGTGGTGGGTGGTCGTATCGGAGCTTGGCTCTGATGAGGGTAAGGGCTAGGTTGAAGTTAGGTGGGAGAACAAACCCAGAGCTCTGATATTGGTGGGGCTGAGGAGGGGCTGAAAAGGGAAGGTGAGGGCCACCATCAGGCTTCAGTTCTGGCTACTTCTGTGCCTGAGCCCCATGTGGTGGGTGGCCGTATCGGAGCTTGGCTCTGATGAGGGTAAGGGCTAGGTTGAGGGTAGGTGGGAGAACAAACACAGAGCTCCAGTGCTGGTAGGGCTTAGAAAGGGCTGCCAAGGGAAGGTGAGGGCCAACACCAGCCTTCCGTCCTGGCAATTTCTGCACTGGAGCCCCATGTGGTGGGTGACCGTTATGGAGCTCGTCTCGGATGATGGTAAGGCATAGGTTGATGTTTAGGTGGGATAACAAAGGGAGGGGGACCAGTGTTGGTGGGGGTGTGGAGGGGCTGCCAAGGGAAGGTGAGGGCCAGCATTAGCCTTTCATCCTGGCTACTTCTGTGCTGGAGCCCCATGTGGTGGGTGGCAGCTTTGGAGCTGGGCCTGATGACAGTAAGGCTAAGGGCAACGTTGAGGTTAGGTGGGAGAACAATCGCAGATCCCTAGGGTGGGTGGTGCTGAGAAGGGGCTGCCAGGGGAAGGTGATGGCCAGCATCAGCCTTCAGTCATGGCTACTTCTGCATTGGAGGTCCATGTGGTGGGTGGCCGTTTCGGAGCTGGGCTCTGGTGACAGCAAGGCATAGGATGATGTTTAGATGGGAGAACAAAGGGAGGGGTCCGGTGTTGGTGGGGCTGAGGAGGGGCTGCCAAGGGAAGGTGAGGGCCAGCATCAGGTGTCAGTCCTAGCTACCTCTGTGCTGAAGCCCAATGTGGTGGGTGGCTGTTTCGGAGCTTGGCTCTGATGAGGGTAAGGGCTAAGTTGAGGTTAGGTGGCAGAACAAACACAGAGCTCCAGAGCTGATGGGGCTGAGGAGTGGCTGCCAAGGGAAGGTGAGGGCTAGCATAAGCCTTCGGCCCTCGCTCCTTCTGTGCTGGAGCCCAATGTGGTGGGTGGCCGTTTTGGAGCTGGGCTGTGATGAGGTTAAGGCCTAGGTTGAGGTTAGGTGGGAGAACAAACGCAGATGCCTAGTGTTGGAGGGGCTGCGGAGGGGCTGCCATGGGAAGGTGAGGGTCAGCATCAGCCTTCGGCCCTGGCTCCTTCTGAGTCACATAACCCCACTCACCACATGGGGCTGCAACAGAGAAGTAGCCCCTTCTCAGCCCCAACAACACCGGTCCCCTCGCTTTCTTCACCCACCTAAACATCAACCTATGCCTTACTGTCATCAGGCCCAGCTCCGAAACGGCCACCCACCACATGGGGCTCCAACACAGAAGTAGCCAGGATGAAAGGCTGATGCTGGCCCTCACCTTCCCTTGGCAGCCCCTCCTCACCCCCACCAACACCAGCCCCCTCCCTTTGTTCTCCCACCTAAACATCAACCTATGCCTTACCATCATCCAAGCTGAGCTCCATAACTGTCACCCACCACATAGTGCTCCAGCCCAGAAATTGACAGGATGGAAAGTTGATGTTAGCCCTCACCTTCCCTTGGCAGTCCCTTCTAAGCCCTACCAACACCAGAGCTCTGTGTTTGTTCTCCCGCCTAACCTTAACCTAGCCCTTACCCTCATCAGAGCCAAGCTCCAATACGGCCACCCACCACATGGGGCTCAGGCACAGAAGTAGTCAGAAGTGAAGCCTGATGGTGGCCCTCACCTTCCTTTGGCAGCCCCTTCTCAGCCCCAACAACACCGGCCCCCTCCCTTAGTCCTCCCACCTAAATACCAAGTTATGCCTTACCCTCATCAGAGCCCAGCTCCAATGCGACTTCCCACCAGATTGTGCTCCAACACAGGAGAAACCAACATTGAAAGCTGTTGCTTGAACTTGCCTTTCGTGGCAGCCCTTTCAGGGAGCAACCAACACCGGGGCTCTGTGCTCGCTGCACCACTCAACCATCAACCTTGCCAGAGCCCAACTGCAGAGCAATCAAGCAGCCCTTCGAGCTCCCACATACAAGTAGCCAGGACTGAAAGCTGTCAGTGGCTCTCACTTTCCTTTGATAGTCCCTTCTCAGCTGCTCAGCACCTAGCCACCTCCAGCACCACAAATGTGCAACATCCGCCACACCTAGCACCCCTTGCTACCCATTGGTGGTGCTTGGTGCTGGGCATGTCCTGTTGCTGAGCGCTGAGTGGTGGGGGTGCTGGGCACTGCGGGGCAGGGTGGGGCGGATGAGGGGGCTTGATGTCATGTCTGGTGCTGGGTGCTGGGCCCTGAGTGCAGTGGGTTCTGGACATGTCCGGGTGCTGGGCATGTCTGGGTGTTTGCCATGTCACTGTGCTGCTAGTTCCTGGTGCTGGGAATGTCCAGGTGATGGTCATGCGTGGGTGGTGCATGCTGGCTACTGTCAGTGCTAGGCATTGCGGTGCTCGGTGCTGGGCACTGGGGCTGCTGAGTGCTAGGCATTGAAGGTACTGGGGGTGCTGGTTGCTCGGCCCTGGGAGTGCTGGCTACTATGCATAACCACGTGCAGGGTCTGTCTTGCTGGTGAATGCTGTGTGCTGGGGCTACTGGGTGTTGGGGGTATTGGGTGCTGGGCACTGGGATGTTGGATGCTTGGCATGACCGGGTGCTGGGCACTGGGGGTGGTGGCTGCTGGGAGCTAGGGGTGCTGGCTGTGGGCATTTCCAGTTTCTGGTCATGACCGGGTGCGGGGCCTTGTGGGTGCTGGATGTGTCCAGGTGCTGGGCATGTCTGGATGCTGTGTGCTCAGCCCTTGGTGTTCTGGGTTGTGGGCCGTGGGGGTGCTGGGCCATGGGCGTGTTGGGTGCTTGGCACTGGGGTTTCTTGGTGCTGGGCAGAGGGTATGATGGGTGCAGTGCACTGCTGTTCTGAGTGCTGGCTCCTGGCGGTGCTGTAGGTTGTGCATGTCCGGGAGCTAGGCATGTCTGGGTGCTGACACTGGGGGTGCTGGGGGCTGGGCGGTGGGGGTGCTGGATGCTGCGTGTTGGGTATGCTGGTTTGTGGGCACTGGTTGGTGGGTGTGAGACCTGTGAGGGTGCTGGATGGTGGGTGTTTTTTGTGCTGGGCGCAGCAGGTGCTGGGCATGTCCGGGTGCTGGGTAGTGGGCACTGGCGGTGTGGGGCGGTGGGGGTGCTGTGTGCTGGGCATGTCCGGGGGGTGGGTGTTGGGCAGTGGGGGTGCTGGTTACTAGATACTGGGGGTGCTGGACTTTGATGTTGCTGGGTACTATGCATAATTGAGTGCAGGGCATGTCTTGGTTCTGGATGCTGGGTGCTGCATGCTGGGCATTGCTGCTGGCATATCTGGTGCTGCTGGGTGCTACCACTGGGCCCTGGGGGTGCTGGGTGCTCAGCATGTCCAGGTGCTGGTTGTGGGGCTGGGGGTGCTGGGCGTGTCCAGGTGTTCATTGCTGGACCCCGTGACTCATCGGCGCTGGGGCTTATGTTTTCTGCGTGCTGCGGGTGTTGAAGTTCAGTGCACTGGAGTTGCTGAGTGCTGGGCATGGCTGAGGGCTGGGTGCTGGGCCCTGAGGTTGCTGGGTGCTGGGCAGTGGGGTTGCTGCGTGTTGGCCGGTGCAGGTGCTGGCGGCTAGGTACTAGGGGTGCTGGTTGCTGGGCCCTGGGAGTGCTGGGTACTATGCATAACTGGGTGCTATGCATAACTGGGTGCATGGTCTGTCTTTCTGCTGGATGCTGGGTGCTGGGGATATTGGGTGCCGGGCACTGGGGGTGGTGGCTGCTGGGAGCTAGAGGTGCTGACTGTGGGCATTTCCAGTTGCTGGTCATGACCGGGTGCTGGATCTTGTGGGTGCTGGGCGTATCCAGGTGCTGGGTATGTCCGGATGCTGTGTGCTCGGCACTTGGGATTCTGGGTGGTGGGCAGTGAGCGTCCTGGGCGCTGGGGCTGCTGGGCATGTCCAGGTGCTGTGTCTTGGTGGTGGGTGTGCTGGGTTCTGCGTATGTCTGGGAGTTAGTGCTGGGCCGTGGGGGTGCTGGGCCATGGGGTTGCTGGGTGCTTGGCACTGGGGTTTCTTGGTGCTGGGCAGAGGGTATGATGGGTGCAGGGCACTGTCGTTCTGAGTTCTGGCTCCTGGCGGTGCTGTAGGTTGTGCATGTCCGGGTGCTGGGCATGTCTGGGTGCTGGGCATGTCTGGGTGCTGGGCACTGGGGGTGCTGGGGGCTGGGCAGTGGGGGGTGCCGGATGCTGGGTGTTGGGAATGCTGGTTTCTGGGCACTGGGGTTGCTGGGTGTGAGACCTGTGGGGGTGCTGGATGGTGGGTGTTTCTTGTGCTGAATGTAGGGCCTGGGGGTGCTGGGCACTGTGGGTGCTGGGTGCTGGGCATGTCCGGGTGCTATGTGCTGATCACTAGGGATGTTGGGGGCTGGTTTGCTGCGTTCTGGGCATTGGTGTGTTGGGCGCTGGGCATGTTTGGGTGCTGGGCATGTCTGGGTGCTGGGTACTGAGCACTGGTGGTGTGGGGTGGTGGGGGTGCTGTGTGCTGGGCATGTCTGGGGGGTGGGTGTTGGGCGGTGGGGGTGCTGGTTAACAGATACTGGGGGTGCTGGGCCCTGGCATTGCTGGGTACTATGTATAATTGAGTGCAGGGCATGTCTTGGTGCTGGATGCTGGGTGCTGCATGCTGGACATATCCAGTGCTGGGTGCTGGGCACATCCGGTGCTGGGTGCGAGCGATGCGGTTGCTGAGTGCTGTGTTCTGTGGGTGCTGTATTCTTGGCATGTGCGTGTGCTGTGTGCTGTGCCCTGGTTGTGCTGGGTATGTGTGGGTGCTGCGTGTTAGGCAGTGTGGGTGCTGTGTGGTGGCCCCTGGGCATGTCTGGGTGCTGGGTGCTGGGCGCTCGGGTGCTGGGTGGTGGTCAGCAGGGAAGCTGCCTGCTGGACATGTCTGGGTGCTGGGCATGTCCGGGTGCTGGGTAGTGGGCACTGGAGGTGGTGGGTGATGTGGGTGCTGGGTGCTAGACATGTCTGGGTGCTAGGGGTGCTAGTTGTGCTGGATGTTGCGTATTTGGGGTGCTGGAGGTGGCTGGGTGGTTGGCAGCTGAGAGGGGGCTGTCAAGGGAAGGTGAGGGCCAGCATTAGCCTTCAGTAAGGTTTCTTCTGCCAGGACTTCTTGGCAGCCCCTTCTCAGCCCCAAAAACACCCACCCCCTCCCTTTGTTCTCCCACCTAAACATCAGCCTAAACCTTACCATCATCAGAGCCCAGCTCTGAAACGGCCACCCACCCTGTCGAGCTCCCACGCAGAAGTACCAAGGACTGAAAGATGTTGGTGGCTCTCACCTTCCCTTGACAGCCCCTTCTCAGCTGCCCAGCACCCAGCCACATACAGCACCCCAAATGCGCAACATCCAGCACACCTAGCACCCCTTGCTACCCATTGGTGGTTCTTGGTGCTGGGCATGTCCCAGTGCTGGGTGCTGAGCCGTGGGGGTACTGTGTGCTGGGCCCTGGGTGTAGTGTCTTCTGGACACATCTGGGTGCTGTGGTTGCTGAGTGTTAGGCACATCTGGGTGCTCGACATGTCCATGTGCTGGGCACTGGGAGTTCTTGGTACTGGGAATATCCAGGTGATGGTCATGTCTGGGTGGTGCATGCTGGCTACTGGCAGTGCTGGGTGGTAGGCACTGGCGGTGCAGGGTGCTGGGCATCTCTGGGTGCTGGGCATATCCAAGTGATGGGTCCTGGGCACTGGGATTGCTGGGCTCTGGGACTGCTGAGGAATATGCATATCAGGGTGCCAGGCATGTCTGGGTGCTGAGTGATTGGCGCTGGTTCTGGGCGCTGGGGTTGTGGCTGGTGGGCTTGTCCATGTGCTTGGCACGTCTGTGTGATGGTTATTGGACACTGGCGGTGGTAGGCATGGAAGAGCTTCTTGCTGGGCATTTCCTGATCCTGGCTGTTGAGTGGTGGAGGTGCTGAGCGCTGGGCATGTCTGGGTGCTGGGCGGTGGGTGGAGGGCCCTTTGAGTACTGGGCACTGGGGTGCTGGCTGGTGGGCATGTCCATATGCTGGGCATGTCCACATGTGGGCTGCTGGGCGCTGCAGGTGCGGGGGTGCTGGGCAATGAGGTTACTGGGTTCTGTGCACTGGGCTTGCTGGGTGCTGGCCGGTGCGGGTTGTGGGGGCTAGGCACTCTTGGTGCTGGTTGCTGGGCCGTGGGAGTGCTAGGTACTATGCACAACTGGGTGCAGGGTCTGTCTTGCTGGTGGATGCTGGGTGCTGGGGGTATTGGGTGCTGGGCACTGGGGTGTTGGGTACTATGCATAACCAGGTGCAGGGTCTGTGGGCATTTCGAGTTGCTTGTCATGACAAGGTCCTAGGTGTGGGTCCTCTGGGTGCTGGGCATGTCCAGGTGCTATGTCTTGGTGGTGGGTGTGCTGGGTTATGCGCATGTCCAGGAGTTAGTGCTGAGCCACGGGGGTACTGGGGTTTCTTGGTGCTGGGTGGAAGGTATGATGGGTGCAGTCTGCTGGCATTATGAATGCTGGATCCTGGGTGATGTGCATGTCCGGGTGCTGGGCATGGCTGGGTGCAGAGTGCCTGGTGCTGGCCACTGGGTGCTGGGCCATGAGGATGTTGGATGCTGGGTGTTGGGTATGCTGGTTTCTGGGCATTGGGGGTGTTGGGTATGAGACCTGTGGTGGTGCTGGATGGTGGGTGTTTGGTGTGCTGGGTACAGGGCACTGGGGGTGCTGGGTGCTGAGCACTGTGGGTGCTGGGCATGTCGGGGGGGTGGGTGGTGGATGGTGGGGGTGCTGGGTGCTAGGTAGTGGGCGTGCTGGGCCCTGGTATTGTTATGTCCTATGCATAACTGAGTGCAGGATAGGTATTGATGCTGGGTGCTGGAGGTACTGGGTGCTGGGTGTTGGGCATATGCAGTGCTGGGTGCGTGTGATGGGGTTGCTGGGTGCTGTGCTCTGGGGGTGCTGGATTCTTGGCATGTGCCGTGTGCTGCACCCTGGTTGTGCTGGCTATGTGTGGGTGCTGGGTGCTGGGCAGTGTGGGTGCTGTGTGGTGGGCACTGGTCATGTCCGAGTGCTGGGTGCTGGGCGCTCGGGTGCTGGGTGGTGGTCAGCAGGGAAGCTGCCTGCTGGACATGTCTGGGTGCTGGGCATGTCCGGGTGCTGGGTAGTGGGCACTGGAGGTGGTGGGTGGTGTGGGTGCTGGGTGCTAGACATGTCCGGGTGCTGGGCAATGGCTGTGCTGGGTGCTGTGCCCTGGGGGTGGTGGTCCCTGGGGGTGCTGGGTGCATGGAATTTCCAGGTGGTGGGTCTTGGGCGGTGGGGGTGCTGGGTGCTGGGCATGCGCAGGTGTTGGTTGCTGGGCCCTGGGGGTGCTGGGTACTGGGCACTGTGGCTGTTGGTTGCTGGGCGCTGGGGATGCTGGGTTCTGTGCACTGGGCTTGCTGGGAGCTGGCCAGTGCGGGTGCTGGGGCTAGGTACTGGCGGTGCTGGTTGCTGGATCCTGGGAGTGCTGGGTACTATGCATAACCAGGTGTAGTGTCTGTCTTGCTGGTGGATGCTGGGTGGTGGGGCTACTGGGTGGTGGGGGTATTGGGTGCTGGGCACTGGGCTGTCAGGTGCTGGGCATGTCCAGGTGCTGAGTTATGCGAATGGGTGTGCTAGGTTCTGCAGACATCAGGGAATTAGTGCTGGGCTGTGGGGGTGCTGGGCCCTCGGGGTGCTGGCTGGTGGGCACTGTGGTTTCTTGGTGCTGGGCGGAGGGTATGATGGGTGCAGTGCACTGGTGTTCTGAGTGCTGTGCATGTAGGGGTGCTATGCAAGTCTGGTGCCTGATGCTGGGCAATGGGGATTCTGGTTGCCGCGGTGGTGAGTGCTGGGCACGTGCAGGTGATCTGTTTTGGCAGTTGGTGTGCACATGTCCAGGAATTAGTGCTGGGCCGTGGGGGTGCTGGACACTGGGGTTTCATGGTGCTGAGCGGAGGGTATGATGAGTGCAGTGCGGTGGCATTCTACGTGCTGGGTACTGTGCATGTCTGGATGCTGGGCATATCTGGGTGCAGGGTGCTGGGTGCTGGGCACTGGGCGTGCTGGGCGGTGGGATGCTGGATGCTGGGATGCTGGGTATGCGGGTTTCTGGGCACTGGGGTTGCTGGATGTGAGACCTGTGGGGGTGCTGGATGGTGGGTGTTTCTTGTGCTGGGAGAAGAGCACTGGGGGTGCTGAGTACTGAGTGCTGTGGGTGCTGGGCATGACCGGGTGCTATGTGCTGATCACTGGGGATGTTGCATGCTGGTTTATTGGGTTCTGGGCACTGGTGTCTTGGGCGCTGGGCATGTCTGGATGCTGGGTACTTGGCACCGGCGGTGTGGGGCAGTGGGGGTGCTGTGTGCTGGGCATGTGTGGGGGGTGGGTGTTGGGCAGTGGGGGTGCTGGGTGCTAGGTACTGGGGGTGCTGGGCCCTGGCATTGCTGGGTACTGTGCATAATTGAGTGCAGGGCATGTCTTGGTGCTGGATGCTGGGTGCTGGAGGTACTGGGTGCTGGGTGCTGGGTATTGGGCATATGCGGCGCTGGGTGCTGGGCCTATCCGGTGTGCTGGGTGCGTGCGCTGGAGTTGCCCAGTGCTGTGCTCTGGGGGTGCTGGACTCTTGGTATGTGCGTGTGCTGTGTGCTGGGCCCAGGCTGTGCTGGCTATGTGTGGGTGCTGAGTGTGGGGGAGTGTGGGTGCTGTGTGGTGAGCCCAGGGCCTGTCCAGGTGCTGGGTAATGGGCACTTGGGGTGTGGCATGGTGGTCAGCAGGGAAGCTGCCTGCTGGGCATGTCTGGGTGCTGGGCATGTCCGGGTGCTGGGTAGTGGGCACTGGAGGTGGTGGGTGATGTGGGTGCTGGGTGCTAGACATGTCCGGGTGCTGGGCAATGGCTGTGCTGGGTGCTGTGCCCTGGGGGTGGTGGTCCCTGGGGGTGCTGGGCATGTCCCAGTGATGAGTGTTGGGCCGTGGGGGTGCCTGGTGCTGGGTGTGTGCGGGTGGTGGGTGTTGGGTGTTGGGGATGCTGGGTGCTAGGTACTGGGGGTGCTGAGCCCTGGTATTGCTGGGTACTATGCATAAGTGAGTGCAGGGTAGGTCTTGGTGCTGGATGCTGGAGGGACTGGGTGCTGGGTGTTGGGCATATCCAGTGCTGTGTGTTGGGCATGACATGTGGGGTGCTGGATGGTGGGTGTATTTTGTGCTGCATGCAGGGCACTGGGGGTGCTGGGCGTTGGGTGAATGCTATGATGGGTGCAGTGCACTGGCGTTCTGAGTGATGGGTCCTGCTTTGCTGGGTACTGGGGATGTCCGGGTGCTGGGAATGTCTGGGTGCTGGGTGCTGGGCACTGGGGCTTCTAGGCGGTGGGGGTTATGCATAGTACCCAGCAACATCAAAGTCCAGCACTCCCAGTACCTAGCACCCAGCACCCCCACTGCCCAACACCCACCACCCGGACATGCCCAGCACACAGCACCCCCACCGCACCACACCGCCAATGCCCAGCACCAGGCACCCAGACATGCCCAGCACCCAAAAATGCCCAGCGCCCAACACAGCAGTGCCCAGCACCCAGCATCACCAGCACACAGCACCCTCAGTGCCCACCACCCAGACACCAAGTGCCAAGCACACAGCATCCAGACATGCCCAGCACCTGGACATGCCCAGCACCCAGAAGACCCAGCACCCAGTGCCCAGTCACGACCAGCAACTGGAAATGCCCACAGCCAGGACCCATAGCTCCCAGCAGCCAGCACCCCCAGTGCCCAGCACCCGGTCATGCCAAGCACCCGGACATGCACAGCACCCAACACCCCAGTGCCCAGCACCCAATACCCCCACCACCCAGTAGCCCCACCACCCAGCATTCACCAGCAAGACAGCCCCTGCACCCGGTTATGCATAGTACCCAGCACTCACAGGGCCCAGCAATCAACACACACACAGGCCCAGCAAACCCACCGTCCAACACCCAGCACCGGGACCTGCCCTGCACCCAGCACCCCTAGGGACCACCATCCCCAGGGCCCAGCACCCAGCACCACCATTGCCCAGCACCCGGACATGCCCAGCACCCAGCACCCCCACTACCCACCACCCCCAGTGCCCAGTACCAAGCACCCAGACATGCCCAGCACCCAGTAACCCCAGTGCATAGAACCCAGCACCCCCAGTGCCCAGAAACCAACAGCCCCAGTGCTGAGCACCCAGCACCCCCAGGGCCCAGCAACCAACACTCGCACATGCTCAGCACCCAGCACCCCCACCGCCGACCACCCAGCACCCCCACCGCCCACCACCCCTACTGCCCAGTACTCAACACCCACACATGCCCAGCACGCAGACATGCCCAGCAGGCAGCTTCCCTGCTGACCACCATGCCACACCCCAAGTGCCCATCACCCAGCACCTGGACAGGCCCTGGGCTCACCACACAGCACCCACACTCCCCCACACTCAGCACCCACACATAGCCAGCACAGCCTGGGCCCAGCACACAGCACACGCACATACCAAGAGTCCAGCACCCCCAGAGCACAGTACTGGGCAACTCCAGCGCACGCACCCAGCACACCGGATAGGCCCAGCACCCAGCACCGCATATGCCCAATACCCAGCACCCAGCACCCAGTACCTCCAGCACCCAGCATCCAGCACCAAGACATGCCCTGCACTCAATTATGCACAGTACCCAGCAATGCCAGGGCCCAGCACCCCCAGTACCTAGCACCCAGCACCCCCACTGCCCAACACCCACCCCCCACACATGCCCAGCACACAGCACCCCCACTGCCCCACACCGCCGGTGCCAAGTACCCAACATCCAGACATGCCCAGCGCCCAAACATGCCCAGCGCCCAAGACACCAGTGCCCAGAACCCAATAAACCAGCATGCAACATCCCCAGTGATCAGCACATAGCACCCGGTCATGCCCAGCACCCACAGCACTCAGTACTCAGCACCCCCAGTGCTCTTCTCCCAGCACAAGAAACACCCACCATCCAGCACCCCCACAGGTCTCACATCCAGCAACCCCAGTGCCCAGAAACCCGCATACCCAGCATCCCAGCATCCAGCATCCCACCGCCCAGCACGCCCAGTGCCCAGCACCCAGCACCCTGCACCCAGATATGCCCAGCATCCAGACATGCACAGTACCCAGCACGTAGAATGCCACCGCACTGCACTCATCATACCCTCCGCTCAGCACCATGAAACCCCAGTGTCCAGCACCCCCACGGCCCAGCACTAATTCCTGGACATGTGCACACCAACTGCCAAAACAGATCACCTGCACGTGCCCAGCACTCACCACCGCGGCAACCAGAATCCCCATTGCCCAGCATCAGGCACCAGACTTGCATAGCACCCCTACATGCACAGCACTCAGAACACCAGTGCACTGCACCCATCATACCCTCCGCCCAGCACCAAGAAACCACAGTGCCCACCAGCCAGCACCCCGAGGGCCCAGCACCCCCACAGCCCAGCACTAATTCCCTGATGTCTGCAGAACCTAGCACACCCATTCGCATAACTCAGCACCTGGACATGCCCAGCACCTGACAGCCCAGTGCCCAGCACCCAATACCCCCACCACCCAGTAGCCCCACCACCCAGCATCCACCAGCAAGACAGACACTACACCTGGTTATGCATAGTACCCAGCACTCCCAGGATCCAGCAACCAGCACCGCCAGTACCTAGCCCCAGCACCCGCACTGGCCAGCTCCCAGCAAGCCCAGTGCACAGAACCCAGCATCCCCAGCGCCCAGCAACCAACAGCCACAGTGCCCAGTACCCAGCACCCCCAGGGCCCAGCAACCAACACCTGCGCATGCCCAGCACCCAGCACCCCCACCGCCCAAGACCCACCACCTGGAAATTCCATGCACCCAGCACCCCCAGGGACCACCACCCCCAGGGCACAGCACCCAGCACAGCCATTGCCCAGCACCCGGACATGTCTAGCACCCAGCACCCACACCACCCACCACCTCCAGTGCCCACTACCCAGCACCCGGACATGCCCAGCACCCAGACATGTCCAGCAGGCAGCTTCCCTGCTGACCACCACCCAGCACCCGAGCGCCCAGCACCCAGCACTCGGACATGACCAGTGCCCACCACACAGCACCCACACTGCCCAGCACCCAGCACCCACACATAGCCAGCACAACCAGGGTGCAGCACACGGCACATGCCAAGAATCCAGCACCCCCAGAGCACAGCACCCAGCAACCCCATCACACGCACCCAGCACTGCATATGCCCAACACCCAGCACCCAGTACCTCCAGCACCCAGCATCAATACCTATCCTGCACTCAGTTATGCATAGGACATAACAATACCAGGGCCCAGCACGCCCACTACCTAGCACCCAGCACCCCCACCATCCACCACCCACCCCCCCGACATGCCCAGCACCCACAGTGCTCAGCACCCAGCACCCCCAGTGCCCTGTACCCAGCACACCAAACACCCACCATCCAGCACCACCACAGGTCTCATACCCAACACCCCCAATGCCCAGAAACCAGCATACCCAACACCCAGCATCCAACATCCTCATGGCCCAGCACCCAGTGGCCAGCACCAGGCACTCTGCACCCAGCCATGCCCAGCACCCGGACATGCACATCACCCAGGATCCAGCATTCATAATGCCAGCAGACTGCACCCATCATACCTTCCACCCAGCACCAAGAAACCCCAGTACCCCCGTGGCTCAGCACTAACTCCTGGACATGCGCATAACCCAGCACACCCACCACCAAGACATAGCACCTGGACATGCCCAGCACCCAGAGGACCCACACCTAGGACCTTGTCATGACAAGCAACTCGAAATGCCCACAGACCCTGCACCTGGTTATGCATAGTACCCAACACCCCAGTGCCCAGCACCCAATACCCCCAGAACCCAGCATCCACCAGCAAGACAGACCCTGCACCCAGTTGTGCATAGTACCTAGCACTCCCACGGCCCAGCAACCAGCACCAAGAGTGCCTAGCCCCCACAACCCGCACCGGCCAGCACCCAGCAAGCCCAGTGCACAGAACCCAGTAACCTCATTGCCCAGCACCCCCGCACCTGCAGCGCCCAGCAGCCCACATGTGGACATGCCCAGCATATGGACATGCCCACCAGCCAGCACCCCAGTGCCCAGTACTCAAAGGGCCCTCCACCCACCACCCAGCACCCAGACATGCCCAGCGCTCAGCACCTCCACCACTCAACAGCCAGGATCAGGAAATGCCCAGCAAGAAGCTCTTCCATGCCTACCACCGCCAGTGTCCAATAACCATCACACAGACGTGCCAAGCACATGGACAAGCCCACCAGCCACAACCCCAGCGCCCAGAACCAGCGCCAATCACTCAGCACCCAGACATGCCTGGCACCCTGATATGCATATTCCTCAGCAGTCCCAGAGCCCAGCAATCCCAGTGCCCAGGACCCATCACTTGGATATGCCCAGCACCCAGAGATGCCCAGCACCCTGCACCGCCAGTGCCTACCACCCAGCACTGCCAGTAGCCAGCATGCACCACCCAGACATGACCATCACCTGGATATTCCCAGTACCAAGAACTCCCAGTGCCCAGCACATGGACATGTCGAGCACCCAGATGTGCCTAACACTCAGCAACCACAGCACCCAGATGTGTCCAGAAGACACTACACCCAGGGCCCAGCACACAGTACCCCCACGGCTCAGCACCCAGCACTGGGACATGCCCAGCACCAAGAACCACCAATGGGTAGCAAGGGGTGCTAGGTGTGCTGGATGTTGCGCATTTGGGGTGCTGTATGTGGCTGGGTGCTGGGCAGCTGAGAAGGGGCTGTCAAGGGAAGGTGAGAGCCACCAACATCTTTCAGTCCTTGGTACTTCTGCGTGGGAGCTCGACAGGGTGGGTGGCCGTTTCAGAGCTGGGCTCTGATGATGGTAAGGTTTAGGCTGATGTTTAGGTGGGAGAACAAAGGGAGGGGGTGGGTGTTTTTGGGGCTGAGAAGGGGCTGCCAAGAAGTCCTGGCAGAAGAAACCTTACTGAAGGCTAATGCTGGCCCTCACCTTCCCTTGACAGCCCCCTCTCAGCTGCCAACCACCCAGCCACCTCCAGCACCCCAAATACGCAACATCCAGCACAACTAGCACCCCTTGCTACCCATTGGCGGTGCTTGGTGCTGCGCACATCCTAGTCCTGAGTGGTGGGGGTGCTGGGTGATGGGCACTGGGGGTACTGGCTTCTTGTCATGTCCTGGTGCTGGGTGCTGGGAGGTTAGGGGTGCTGGGTGCTAGGCCCTGAGTGGGTTCTGGACATGTCTGGCTGCTGGGCTGATCACTGGGGATGTTGGGGGCTGGTTTGCTGCGTTCTGGGCACTGGTGTGTTGGGCGCTGGGCATGTTTGGGTACTGGGCACTGGCGGTGTGGGGCAGTGGGGGTGCTGTGTGCTGGGCATGTTCCGGGGGGTGGGTGTTGGGCGGTGGGGGTGCTGGGTGCTAGATACTGGGGGTGCTGGGCCCTGGTATTGCTGGGTACTATGCGTAAGTGAGTGCAGGGTATGTCTTGGTGCTGGATGCTGGGTGCTGGAGGTACTGGGTGCTGGGTGCTGGGTGTTGGGTATACCCAGTGCTTGGTGTTGGGCATAATCTAGTGCTGGGTGCGTGTGCTAGGGGAGCTCGGTACTGGGCCCTGGGGGTGCTGGACATGTCCAGGTGCTGGGTGCTGGGCAATGGAGTTTCTGGGCGCTGGGGATACTCAGTGCTGGGCACGCCAGGGTGCTAGGCATGTCCAGGTGCTGGGTGCTGTGTGCTGACTGCTGGATACTGGGCACTGAGGGTGCTGGGCACTGGGGGTGCTGGTTGCTGGGCATGTCCAGGTGCTAGGCATGTCTCGATGCTGGGTGCTGAATGCTGGGTACTGCGGGTGTTGAGCGCTGGGCGTGCTGGGCTTGTCCGGGTGCTTGGAATGTCCGGGGGGATGGGTGCTGTCAAGTCCAGGTGCTGGGTGCTGGCTGCTGGGCGCCAGTGGTGCTGGGTGCTGGGCATGTCCTGGTGCTGGGCACTGGGGGTCCTCAGGTGCTGGGCACTGGGGGTGCTGGGTGCTGTGCACTGGTGGTGCTAGGTCATGGGTGATGGAGTGCTGGGTGCTGGGCATGTCCTGGTGCTGGGCATTGGGGGTGCTCAGGTGCTGGGCACTGGGGGTGCTGGGTGCTGGGCATGTCCAGGTGTTGGGTATGTCCTGTTGCTGGGGGTGCTGCGTGCTGTGCACTGGGTGCTCTTCATATCTGGGTGCTGGGCATGTCCGGACTCTGAGTGCTGGATGTGTCCTGATACTGGGTGTTGGATGCTGGGGCTACTGAGTGCTGGGCATGTCCTGGTGCTGGGTGCTCGATACTGAGTGCTGTGTGCTGGGCATGTCTGGACGCTGGGTATGTCCAGGTGCTGGGTGCTGGGCACTGGGGATGCTGGGTGCTGGGCATGTCCAGGCTTTGGGTGCTGGGTACTGGGGTGCTGGCCATGTCCAGGTGGTGGATATGTCCAGGCGCTGCAGTTGCTGTGTGCTTGGCGCTATGCGTGCTGGGTGTTGGGTATGTCCAGGTGCTGATTACGGGGCATGCTGGGTGCTGGCCGCTGGGGTTGCTGGCCGCTGGGCATGTCCAGGTGCTGGGCGCTGGGTGTGCTGGGTGCTGGGCATGTCCTGGTGCTGGGTGCTGGGGTTGTTCAGTTCTGGGTATGTCCAGGTGCTGGATGCTGGGGGTGCTGAGTGCTGTGTGCTTGGCATGACCGGGTGTTGGGCACTGGGCATGTCCAGGTACTGGGCACTTGGAGTACTGGTTGCTGGGTGCTTGGTATGCTGGGTGCTTGGCACTGGGGGTGCTGGTTTCTGGGCATGTCTGGGTGCTGGGCATGTCCAGGAGCTGGGTGTGTGGTGCTGGGTGGTGGGGGTGCTCAGGTGCAGGTTGTGTAGAGGTGCTGGGGTGGTGGATGCTGGGGGTGGTCTGTATAGGGGGCGCTGGGTACTCCGGTGGTGGGTCCTCATGTGCTGGGTGCTGGTATTGCTAGCAGTGGCTGGGAGAGGGATGCTGGGGGTGCTCAGGTTCTGGGGATGCTTGAGGTGTCTGGGTGTGTGGTGCTGGGTGTGCCCAGGTGCTGGGGGTGCCCAAGTGCTGGGGTTGCTGGGTGCGGGGGGGGGGTGGGTACAGGGGTTGCTGGGTACTCCGCTGCTGGGTGCTCAGGTGCTGGGTGCTGGAGGTGGCTGGGTGTGGGGTGTTGGGGGCTTGTCGTGCTGGGTGCTGGGCGCGTCCGGGTGCTGGGGCCTAGGGGTGCTGGTTGCTGGAGGTGCGGGGACATTCAGATGGAGATGCTGTTCTCGGTCTCCAGCGGGTTCATGTATTTGCGTCTCAGCTTGGCCTGGTGGTTCCTCTCCTCAATGCGGTCCCAGATCTCCTCCAGCCGCCCTTGGAAGTCCCGATGAGCCGGCGGGGTTCCACGTCCATGAGCCACTCCTCCGGGTACTGTCCCAGGAGCCTCTGGGAGACACTGGGATGGGGACCTATCATGTTCAACCACTTGGCTGAGGTGTCTCAAGCCATATGGGGGTCTCTGGGTGCCCTGGTAGCTGTAGAGAGATGGTGGCCACCACCCTGGGCTTGGGGAGTACCCATGCCCTACTGGGGCACCTCTTGCTGTTCCTCAGCCTCACAGAGCCACTGTTTGGGGGAGGGCATGGTGATGGTGGGGCCAGACTCACCATGTTGCTGAGGCGGGAGTTGAGGAGGATGAGGGCCACCAGGATGTTGGTGGTGGTGTCCACCTCGGGGACAGGGGCGAGGAAGTGTTGGAGGAAGGTCTTGCCCTTGTCTGCTGATGGTGGGTGGCGCATGAAGGATGGGGCATTGGGGAGGAAGGCACTCAGGTCATATTGTGGGGCAAGAGGCTGCTGTCAGCAGAGGACATATCTCTGGAATGGGGACAGGTTGGATGGGGATGTTCTCCTGAGGTGGGGTGGGACATCCCTCCAGCATGGAGATGGGATGGATGGGTATGTCCCTCTGGCATGGAGAGGGGATGGATGCTGGGCAGTGGGATGCTGGGTGCTGAGCAGTGGGGGTGCTGGGTGCTGGGCATGTCTGCATGCTGGGTGCTGGGGGTGTTGGGTGCTGGGGGTGTTGGGTGCTGGGGGTGTTGGGTACTGGGCATGTCCAGGTGCTGGATACTGGGTGCTGAGCGCTGGGGTGCAGGTGGTAGGGGTGCTGGGTGCTGGGGGGGGGGGTTATGTGCTGAGTGCTGGGGGGGGGCGTGTGGGTGCTGGGCATGTCTGGGTGCTGGGTGCTGAGTGCTGGATGCTGGGTACTGGAGGTGCTTGGCATGTTCAGGTGCTGGTCATGTCCAGGTGCTGGGTGCTGGGCGTGCTGGGCGCTGGGCATGTCCTTGTGCTGGACATGTCTGGGTGCTGGATGCTGGGCACTGGTGGTACTGGGTGCTGGGTGCTGGGATTGCTGGGCGCTGGGCATGTCAGTGTGCTGGGCACTGGGGTTGCTGGTTGCTGGGTGCTGCGGGTGCTGGGTGCTTCGTGCTAGAGGTGGTAGGTATGTCCAGATGCTGGGCATGGCTGGGTGCTGGGTGCTGGGCACTGGGGGTGCTGTGCTGGACATGTCCGAGTGCTGGGCACGTCGAGGTGCTGGGTGCTGGATTTGTGATGCTTGGTGCTGGGAGTGCTCAGGTGCTGGCAGTGCTGGAGGTGTCTAGGTGCTGGGGTGCTAGGTCCTCATGTGCTGGGTGCTGAGTGTGCCTGGGTGCTCAGGGTGCCCAGGTGCTGGGGGTGTCCAGGTGTGGGGTGCTTGGGGTGCCCAGGTGCAAAAATGTCCAAAATTGTGACCCACCAGATGGGGCTCCAACACAGAAGTAACCAGGACTGAAGGTTGTTGCTGGCCCTCGCCTTCCCTTGGCAGCCCTTTCACAGCCCAACCAACATGGAGGCTCTGCACTTGCTCTACTATCTAAACCTCTTTCTTGCCAGAGCTCAGCGCTAAAACAGATACAAACCACCTCAGGCTCCCACACAGAATTGGCTAGGACTGAAAGCTTTTTGTGGCTTTCACCTCTCTTTGGCATCTCCTTCACAGACACACCAACATCGGGGCTCTGCGCTTTGTCTATGCTGTATCTCTTACACTCGCTGGAGCCCATGTTCTAAAAGGAAAACCACTGCCTTGGGCTCCCACACAGAAGTGGCCAAGAGTGAAAGCTATTGCTGGCCTTCACCTTCCCTTGGTAGCCCCTACACAACCCAACCACACCAGGGCTCTGCGCTTGCCCTAATCTAAACTTGAACCTTGTGGAGTCCAAGCCCAAAACGGACACCCACCACCTTAACCTCCGATACAGAAATGGCCAGGAGTGAAAACTGCTTGAACAGCCCCTTGACAGCCCCTTCACAGCCTGTTGTGGATTAACCCCAGCCGGCAACTAAACACCACGCAGCTGCTTGTTCACTCCTCCCTGCCCCCCCGCCCCCAGTGAGATGGGGGAGAGAATCGGAAGGGTAAAAGTGAGAAAACTTGTGGATTGAGATAAAGACAGTTTAACAGGGAAAGCAAAAGCCGCGCACGCAAGCAAAGCGAAACAAGGAATTCGTTCACTCCTTCCCATCGGCAGGCAGGTGTTCAGCCATTTCCAGGAAAGCAGGGCTCCATCACGCGTAACAGTTACTTGGGAAGACAAACGCCATCACTCCGAAGGTCCCCCACTTTCTTCTTCTTCCCCCAGCTTTATACACTGAGCATGATGTCATATGGTAGGGAATACCCCAATGGTCAGTTGGGTTAGCTGACCTGGCTATGCTCCCTCCCAGCTTCTTGTGCACCCAGCAGAGCATGGGAAGCTGAAAAGTCCTTGGCTAGGGTAAACACAACTTAGCAACAACTAAAACATCAGTGTCTTATCAACATTGTTCTCATACTAAATCCAAAACACAGCACTATATCAACTACTAGGAAGAAAATTAACTCTATCCCAGCTGAAACCAGGACACAACCCCAACAAAACCAAGGCTTTGTGCTTGCTGTACCAAGTAACACTCACCCTTGCTGGAGCCCAGAACCCAAGGGAACAACATCAGCTAGGAATCCAACACAAATATGGCTATGAGTGAAAGCTGTTGCTGGCCCTCACCTCCCCTTGGCAGGCCTTTCACAGCCCCACCAACTATGAGGCTCAGCGCTTTCTCTAACCCTAAACCTTGTCAGACTCCAAGCCCAAAACGGATACCCACCACCTGAAGCAGAAGTGGCCACCACCACACAGAAGTGGCCAGGATGGAGAACCATTCGTGGCCCTCATCTTCCCTTGGCAGTCCGTTCCCAGACCCAACAACACTGTGGCTCTGCACTTGCTCTAATCCTAACCCGCAACCTTGCCAGAGTCCAAGTCCAAAACAGACACTCACCACCTTACACTCAGATACAGAAATGGCCAGGGGTGAAATATGCTTGTGGCCCTCACCTTCCCTTGGCAGCCCCTCCTCAGCCCCACCAACACTGGCCCTCTGCATTTGTTCTCCCACCTAACATCAACCTAACCCTTATCGTCATCAGAGCCCAGCTCCAAAATGGACACCCACCGGATGGCGCTCCAACACAGAAGGAACTAGGACTGACAGCTGTTGCTGGCCATCACCTTCCCTCGGCAGCCCCTTCGCCGCCGCACCAACACCAGGGCTCTGCGGTTCCTCTGTGTTAGAGGCATTGTGAAGGGGATGTCAAGGGAAGTGGAGGGCTAGTAAGAGCTTTCACGCCTGGCCGCTTCTGTATTGGACGTTAAGGTGGTGGGTGTCCATTTTGGGCTTAACCTAAAACCCTAACCCTAATGCAAACCTAACCCTAAACCTAAGCCTAACCCTAACCCTAAACCTAACCCTAACCCTAACCCCCTGACCCTAAATCTAACAGTAACCCTAATCCATAACCCTAACCCTAAACCTAAGCCTAACCCTAACACTAACCCTAAGCCTAACCCTAACCCCCTGACCCTAAATCTAACAGTAACCCTAATCCATAACCCTAACCCTAAACCTAAGCCTAACCCTAACACTAACCCTAAGTCTAACCCTAACCCCCTGACCCTAAATCTAACAGTAACCCTAATCCGTAACCCTAACCCTAGCTCTCACTCCTAACCGCTAACCCTAACCCTATCTCTGTGTCATAAAGGTAGGTATCAGCTTGATTTCTAACAGGGTAAAATCTGTGCTGACAAAGAAATTATCACGTTACTGGTAACCACTGTTTTTAGGGGAAAAGGTTGCATTTTATGTTTTGTTTGATTTGTTTTGGTGTGTTTTCTTCTGTGGTGTTCTATCTGTGATGTCATTTAGAAAACATGCAATTCATCTAAAGATATCATTGTCTTTATTTGCAGGCCGGTAATGGACTTTGGTATTGAATGAATGATGCCTCAGTAGACCTTTCTGATATCAAAACAGTTCTCAATCAGCAAGCTTATGTGCTTTTTTATATCAGGTAATAACAAATACTAAATGTGTATATTTAGTACAGAATATATTTACTTTTCTGTTACTGGTTTTTTTCTTCTTTTCAAGTGTTTTTCTTTCTGTCCTAGGAAAAAATCACTATCAGTATTCATAACAAATTGCTCACACGTCTGACAGTGTCGCAACCTAACTGTCTTAGCAGTGCTGTGGAGAATGAGGATCTAAGCAAGCCTGTTCCTTCATCCACAATTACAAATTCTTCTGCAGCAGAGTCTACCTCAAATGCATCTACAATGTCAGTTGCTACTAATGTTTCCAAACAGGAAGTTCCTGATGAAATTTTTGTTGAGCCAGCAGTGAATGGAAATCCTAAACTCAGCTCTAATAATGCAGTCCCTTACGGTGCAGAATCTTCAGGAAAATCTGAGGAGTCTAAGGGCTTGTTTAAAAGGAATTGCAACATAATATCTTCTAATGGAATTTTGATTGGAAAGGTGGTCCGTGCATTGCAGAATTCCCATTGTTCCTGTCAGAATGCTGAAGAAGAAAGATCCCAGCATGAACTGCCAAAAAATGATTCACTAAATGGTGCTATTAGTTTAGATAATGAATCTAAAGAAAATGGACTGAAACTTGATGATTCCACTTCCCAAGTCCAACCTGTTAAACCTTCTGAGATTTTCTTTTCTAAAACAAATGGATTGCTTGGAACACTGAGTTATGTTTGTTCCATCTAGAATTTCTCACCTATGATGTATTCAGTATTCAGGAGCATTATAATGTTCCTAATTCATTTGAAATACTGAGAAAACATACAGCACAAATTTCATCATAACACTTTGTGCTATTATCCAATTAGAATTTGCGGAGCTGAGCTGACATATAAAAACATGTCAATGTAAGAGAAGTTCAGCTGAGAGAATACTTCATAAATTTCATAAAGTATATTTGGGGTGAGTGGGGTGATTTGTAAAATGGGGGTAGCGCATATAACTTAAAGTTATCTTGTTTAACATCTAATGTAGAATTTTTGAAAACAGTATTTTTCTACTGAAGATAGTATTTCTTCTGTCTGTTAACTTCTACGTTTTAATTGTAGATGCCTATAGCTTTGTCGCCAGTTTCTCAGGAAATAATCTTAGAATCCCTCACATACAGGCAGTTGAACAGCATGTCAGACGAAATAAGGTAAATGAATACACTTTGATTAAAACAAGATTTCATGCAAGTTTATCATTGTTTTACCTTGCACTAATACTATTTAATAGAAAGATTTAAATCAGTACAGAGAATTCCACACTGTACATCTAGTGTTGCAAACATCAGCACTGAGCATACATTATTCTGCTATTAAATTCAGGTGGATGCCTCTTGGAAAACTTTCGTTTCTTCATAGAATGTTTTTCCATTTTTTTTCCATTGTCTGGAATACTTTTTCTATTCCTCTTTCCCTTTTTTTCCATCCCAGGATGTGTGAATGTAAATTCCCACCTTCTGCTCTCCCATTTGGGAGAAAGAGGGAAATCCATGTGTTTACTTTTTTCTAGTTGGGGGAGAGCAAATTTAGTGGTTTTGGCTATTGATGTGATTAAAAGCAGCAACTGGATGGAGACAGAGTGTTGGGTGTGGGTTTTTTAATGCAATACTTGCAGAATCAAAAGAAAAAAAACACCTTCTCTGGGAGCTGAGGAAGGTGTAATAATAGATTTCTAAAGGGAATGTCTTTCAGCGTTTTCCAGTAGCCACCAATTTTTTTACTTAAGCGGGTTTTACTCCTAACATTCTTTTAGATGGACTTTTTCAAGTGAAAAACGTGTTTTTATTTTATGTGGTGCCCCTGGGCCTCAGAAATCTCTTATGGAAACTGTGGTGATGGAAGCACTGTTTGCCTATGAAGAATCCAGGAAGGTTCCTTCCAAATTTAGCTGTGAGGTTGAGAAACTTTTTACTCAATCAGTTTCTGAAACCATTTCTACTGAAAAGTATTATAACAAAAGCTGATAATAAGCATCCCAATATCAACGGTCAGCACAAGGTCAGGAAAAAAATCCTTGGACACTGAAGATGAATTACTTGGGCAGTGTGAGTCTGAAGACAGTAGAGACAAAGACAAACCAAGAAGATCAGAAGAACCTGAACTCATTTCAGCTGCACGTTCGAGTTTGGCACGTAAGTTACAATCAGTGAAAGGGAAAAATTGAACTGAAAATACAATTCAAGACTCTAGATGGAAGGGAACTTTCCCCCGATGAAAGAAACATCCCCTGATGTTTTTGGGTTGGAGGTTATAGCTGGTTCTTCTGGGTGCTCCTGTGTAGAAGACTACTTTGTAAATATCCTTTCTTAAACCCCAATACTAGGATGTGATTTCCTTGCAGGCGTTAGTGAGGGAATGGCTCCTCCTTAAAGAGTCCTGTTTCATCCAGGGAAGACTTGCATCGCCTTGCAGCAAACAAGCAGTGTTGGAGCAGACCTCTACAACCTGGGTGATACGTGTTTCCTCAACTTTGTCCTGCGGTGCCTGATGTACACACCCCCTCTGGCCAACCACCTGCTTTCTTGTGAGCACAGCCGGTTGTGTGAGTACTTTTATGAACACCTCCTTGTAAATCTGTTGGGCATTTTCCCAGGGGACCAGGCAGGGACTGGCTGAGTGCAGAAAACTTCGTTTGTACCTGGCTGGCGAGCAGGCATCGCTGGCCGGGGCTCACATGCCAAGATCTCAGAGCTGGCGCTGCACCAGCTGCCCAGCTCTCGGCACCCTCTACAACCTTGTCCAGCGCTGCCCGGACCTCATCCAGCAAAATCCCCTGCCCACAGGTGAGCCCTGAGCTGGTGTCACGAAAAATTCGCAACCAGCCCATGCCGACCAAAGCGAGAGGCTAGGAGGCAAAGTATAGAATTACAGGGGCAAATATTTTTTCATGCACATACCATGTCCCAGCCTAATTGGAGCACCCTGATTGTGCCATTACACACGGTTCTTATACCCTTCAATCCTTCAGGTACAAGACGACTTGACTCATCACTAGCACCCATGCTACCGATTACTAATCATAGTCAAACTTTGCAAAGCAGCTCTAGGTTTGCAGCATTCTTGCTGCTTCTCTATTGATCCAGATGTCCCTGGAGTCTGTCTTGCTAGAGTTACTCATCTATGATGCCAGACGATGCTGGGAGGGTTTCAAAGACGTGTCAGAGGGGCTAGGATGCTGGCATTATCTTGGTTGACCTGGGGTATCCTTTATTCTTCGTGGACAGCTCTAAGCTTCCTCGATGCAAAGTCCTTCTTTCCAGGGCCAGGCTGTCCTTTCGTTTGTTTTACTTCAGCATGAACAATACCAAAATCTCCAGTAAAACTTCACTACCTCATCACAAAATTACAGTGTATCATGTGAACTCATCATATATAAACCTACAAACAAAGTAAATACACTTTCATACTATAAAGACTGGTTGATTAAATAGTTAGGGAAGGGAATTTTCATAATGTGCCCTATGGGTCCCACCAGCCAGGTCCCCAAAAAGCCACTGACAGGGTGACAGACAGCCAGCAAAGATGCCACCCAGGGAGGATCGGTCTCCTTTAGTAATTAGCTTTGCTACTGCAAATCAGAAATCCCCGTGCAGCACCCGGGGCATTTCAAGGTCCCTGGCAGAGCCGTGCCACGGCACTTCATCTCCCTTGATCCCTGCTATTACCGACACCGACATGGCTGACCAGCAGCCCTGTGCCCTAGGACTACAGCTCCCGGCATGCCCTAGGAACCAACATGGCTGCCTGGCAGCCCCATGCCCCAGGACTACAGCTCCCAGCATGCTGCAGGGTGCTCCTTCCTGCTGTCTGACCCTGTGGTGACACCATCACCCGCCCCCGCCGGCTGGGCCCCGCCCCCCGCAGGCCCCACAGCCACTTCCCCAGGGCTGCCCTGGTCCCAGAGCCCCGGTGGAGCTGGGAGGAAGAGGAGAGAGGAACAGCGCGGCAGAGAGGCGTGGGGCAGGTCGGTGGGATGGCAGGAGACGGACAGAGGGACTGGAGCAGGACAGAGGGATGGCGGGAACAAGGGGGAGAGCTGGGCAGAACTGAAGAAAGGAGACCCCTGGTGAGGAACTGGCACAGGGAGAAGGGGGTGGAGGGGAAGAGGCAGGGGCGGCCAGGAACATGGTCATGAGCAGCAGGACAGAGGGACAGAAAGAGCAGAGGAGGGCAGGAGGAAGGACAGAGGGAAAGACTGACACAGGCAGGGCGAGGGAGTGGGTCAGAGGGAAAAGAATGAAAGTAAAAAGGAAGGGGAGAAGGAAAGGGAGAGGCAGGGACCGAGAGCAGGACACAGGGAAGAGAAGCAAAAGATCTGCAAAACAGTCAGCACTATAAGCTAGCAGCTAACTGCCTCTTCTCTCAAAAGATGTGAAAACTGCAGTTAATAACAACACAAGCAGCTGCACAAGCCATGTGCCTGCTCCTGCCCTATCACCTACTCAGCAATCGGTGACATCAGAAGAAGCATCACAAGCAAGGTGACTTCTCATACCTAATGAGCTACTCAGGAACATGTGACATCACAAGCACCTGCACAAGTCCGGGGCCTGCTCCGATGCTAACAACTCCTCAGACACCAGTGACCTCACAGCACCTGCACAGCAGGAACATCCTCACTTCCAACACCCTGGATTTTTCCCCTCTGTCTCCATCACTGTCTCCCATCTCCCTGTGCTCTCCTCTCTCCCAGGGACCCTTCTCACCCACTCCACGACCTCCCAATGCCTCTGTCTGTCTCTGTGTTTGCGTGGCAGATATTACCTCAGAAGCACTGTCCCAGCCGGATCACCTTTATCTCCTTCTCTTCTTTCTCTGCTGTTGTCATGACTGCGCCAGCTGTCTGATGTACTTTTTGACCTCAGAGGCCTTTTTCGTTCTGCTTCCCTTCTGCTGCTAAATCCTGTTCCTGCAAGAGAAGTGACAATTGGTTGGTGTCCCCTCTGTGGCATCTTCCTGAGCTGGACAGCTGGTGGGAACTGTCACCATCAGCCCCAGCTCTGCTTGTTCTCCTGGCACAGGCGCAGCTCTGGGTGCACTTGGTGCGTACCATGCTTCCTGAAGGAGAACAGCAACGCTCAAAGTGACTCCTGGGCAGTGTCCAGCTGGGAAGAGCTGATTTGCCACAGGTCCTGAGGCTGGTCCAGGGATTCTCCCTGTCCCGCAGCTCTGCCACAGGTCCCACATCTGGCTCCTTCCAGCAGGATTTTGGAAAGCCCATTCCCAGCTGTGAGTGCCAGGCCAAGGGCACAGGGCAGAAACAGCCCCCACCCCCAAGGGCCCCAGCCCCCAACTGGTCTCTGTCCCCAAACTACTAAAACTTCCAAACAGGCTCTCCCTGTAACTAAACTATCTTCAGTTTTAAGAAAAGAAACTGTATGCTCCCAGATTCAGTAGTCTGACTAAGACTATTAGAGGGCGATCTGGGCTTCAATTCCAGAACAAAAGTATTTCCATTACAGAATCTCAGCCACCACCTCCATGATTATCATCACTGACCCACAAAAGCTGCGTTGTGAAAAATCTTACAGCTAATGAAAACAATCCTCTCCTCCCCACATCTTTGTTCTTCTCGTTCCCTCAGACTACCGCGGTAATAATCACATAGTTATTCTGTAATTACCACTGATCTGAAACCCCTCCAAAGCATTATTCCCTGACGTGACTGACAGCACTGTTGATAAGGGGGAACCATCACTAGCCACGCACCCAACTGTTAGTCCTTTTGCCTCTGTGACCGAGCACATCTACATGGATATCTCTGCCTGACAGGAGAAGATCGGCCTGAAAAAAATACCTAACATTGTTTTGGCTCTAGAGTAAGTAAGGAATTTATGATAGTGATACAAACAAATTTAAGAGAAGGCAGGAAGAAGCAGAAAATGTGATATGTCTCACCCACCTCTAATTTCAGAGGAAGTTTCAGGGGTGGTTTTTTATGTGTGGTTTTTTTTTTTTTAATCACTGCACCGCACAAGTAAAAAAACACACCTGTGTTTTAAGGAAAACTGTAAACTGCAAGAGTAAAACTATCCAGTCTATGTAATTACACTTCTTTCCAGGATACATCAGTCATTTTTTTTACGTTTCAGTGGAGAACTTTACGTTAAAATCACTAAATTCTGATACAGAAATAGCAAAACGTCATTTGTAAATCTTTGAAAAGAACAAAACATTGAAGGAAAACTGTTCATATAAACTGTAAATGACATGTTTCTGCTGCCAAAGGTTATAACGCTTTTGAGTATCTTTGCCATCTTCATCTTCTTTGTCTTCACTTTCTTCCGATGACATTATAACCACCATACCTCAACATAACTTTAAACTGTTCAAGCACTCTTGCAAATTATATGAAATCCAAAATGCCTTACTGTCCTGGTTTGGCTGGGATAGTTAAATTTCTTCATAGTAGTTTGTATGGGGCTATGTTTGGGATTTGTGCTGAAAACAGTGTTGATATCACATTGATGTTTTAGTTACTGCTGAGCAGTGCTTACTCAGAGTCAAGGCCTTTTCTGCTCATCACACTGCCCTGCCAGCGAGTAGGTTGGAGGTGCACAGAAAAGTTGGGAGAAGACACAGTTGGGACACCTGACCCCAACTGACCAAAGGGATATTCCATACCATACGACATTGTGCTCAGCAATAAAACTGGGCGGGGGGGGGGAGGTGGCAGGGAGGCCGCTGCTCAGGGACTGGTTGAGCATCGGTCAGTTGGTGGTGAGCAATTGTTTTCATTTGCATCGCTTGTTTTTCTTTGGTTTTATTTTTCTCTCTCTGTTGTTTTTTTTCTTTGCCTTACAATTTTTTAAAACATTATTAAACTGTTTTTCTCTCAACCCACGAGTTTCTTTCTCACTTTTATCCTTCTGATTCTCAACCCTGTCCCACCGGGTTTTGTTATTACCATCATGTTAATGACAAAATAGATCCTGCCAAACCTACAACCTGCAAAACCTGAAGACCAACTTATGCAAGACACGTTCCAGAAATTACATTCAACACAGAGAAGCATAAGTATCTATCTTTTTCTGTCCTTGCTGGAACTGCTGGGTGACCTGTCATCAGCTTCAGTGACTAACAGCAGGCAAGACTCTCTCATCTGGCTTAGCTCAGATGCAGCTCCTAGGAAAACAGCTATTTCAGAAAGTCATGCCTTGTTATTTTGGGAAAGTGTTTCAAGGAAATGTTTTTAGTACTCTAGAATGGTAAGACTAAGCATGGTAATCTCGCTCCAAGTTCTAGCTCTGCCACAGATTACCTTTTTTTTTTCCCCTCTTTTCACCAAAAGAGTGGCACTTCTTTCTGAATGCAAGATGAGTTACATGGGGTATACAGACAGCCCATGGAAAACTCAGAAATCAGTCTGTGATCACTTCCATCCCTGTTCCTTGGTACTCCGACACTCCTTTTCTCGCCAGCAGTCAGGCCTTACGCAGTCTGTGCAACATGTACAAGACGCTGACTTTGCCAGGTATTGCCCAAATCATCTTCTGCTTGAGTTCTGATCGGCTCAACTACTGCCAGAGACTTTTCTGTCCTTACGTGCACCCTTGCCCCATTCTCACCCACTCAGAAAGCTTCTACAAGGACCATCTCACGGCCTCAGTCACAACTAACAGTCTCCTTAATACCCTGAAGTTGTTTCCGTCACTTCACACATACAGTTAATACGGCCTTTCATGATTTAGCCTCCTCCCTCATGTTACTTCCTACTGAGTATCACAATGACAGCTCCTAATTACAGGCCCTGAGAGCAGCTTCCACCGACTGTCACCTGCTACACACCAACAGCAACAGCACTGTCCTCTCCCCTGCCCATCTCCATGCTCAGGAGGAGGTGTTCACACACCCCTGGCAGCTGGCCTTGCTGCCCGAAAATCCTTGCTGTGCTGCTCAAGGCCATGAAAACTGTCACACTACAGCTGTATACCCACATCACTGTTCCTCATGCTGAGTGACACTGCCCATTTCTTTATATTCCCATCTGTCTGCAGCCAGCTATTGCCTTCTGTCTCGTAAGTGTTTTGGAAAAGCACCCTTTTTTTTCTGAATACCTGCTTTGACCTCACTACAGGACAGGCCCAGATTCCATGACTATGCCTGGTAAAGTCCGTAGTAATACAGAATTGTGCAGGAATGAAAAATACCCAGTGGTTCAGCTCGTTTCAATCACCTAAGACAGGGCTTTTGGCTAGAACACAGTCGAGAAAATTTAAAACCAGCATTAACCTACACTCCCACCTTGACTGGCAGCTCTTTCTTCGTCAGTTCTTTGCATTTCTTTCTTTCCATTTCTAGCAAGATTCTCCTCATTAAAAGAAACAAGAAAGATCAGTCACAAATATGCAGAAAACCTGACATCCACATACTTGGCGCCTACACAGTAACATTATCAAGGCCCTGCCTATACACAAAAGATTAAATTAATGTACCATTTTCCTACACAGGAAGCAATTAAGGATCAGCTGAACACAACCATCTGTTGTTACCTATTTGCACAAGAGGCACTCGCTGCTTCAGCTTCTATCTTTAAGTTTGTTACCTATGAGAAAATGGAAGCGTGTTTCATTGTAAGAAGGAAACCCTGAACTGGAAACTTGGTTCATGGCCTCATTTGCCCCTCTATCCCCATATCCAAAGAATAGCCCAGGAAACGGTACAGAAGTGATTAGCAAAGCAAACCCAGGACACCTCAAGGGATCCCATAACTACACAAGTCTGTCTTTCCTTTTCACCTCCAAGGATCCGAAGCACCAAGGCAGGAGCAGGCAGGGCAGTCGTGTACTCGGGTCGCACCAGGGAGGAGAGAGCAGGAACAGCCCTCCGGCACCCAGGATTAGTAACAACAATTTCTGCTCTGAACTGGGGTTAGTCTATGTGCAAGTACAGCACTGATCCAGGTACGAAACTGAGGGAGTCAGTTAATCCTCGGTGCCACATGCACTGTACCTTCTTCCGTCGCCTCCTCTCAATGAACTGTTTTCCAGTCTCTTCCATTTCATCCCAGCTCAGATACCTGCACTCTGGCTCAGGACTGACTGGTGACTCTCAAGGCAGCAGCAGGAGCCTCTCTGCCCCTCGTTGTGGGGTTGTCCCTGGGGCTGAGCACTTGGGCCCAGGGCTGGTGAACTGGACCATGGCGGGGCCTGTGGGCGGTGAGGTCTCCAGGTCCCCCCCAGGCCCGTCCACACTGGGAGATACCTGCTCCTGCACCTGCAGACCCTTGGGCCTGGCCTGGGCCTTACCCCTACTCCTATCCCTGTCCCTACCCCTATCTTTATCCCTGGCCCTAACCCTGGTCCCCCGCAAACCCCAGCTGCCCCCGGCTCATCTCTCACCCATTTCCCCTCAGACCCCTCTGCCTCTGCCCCCTCCGGCCCCACCCCAGGCTGGCTGTGACTGACAGGCCGCCTCCGGCTCCACTGATTTGCTCAGCCATGGCCAGCAGCGCGGCTGTTGCTGGACAGGCAGGGGCAGCCCAGGCCTCTGCTCACAGAGCTGTCCTGTGCCCACTGCCCCCCTGCGTCGCCACAGACCCTGGGGCTGGGGCTGGGTGATTGGGGGCTGATTTTGGGCAGCCACAGCCCTGGGCGAGAGCAGCTGCCTGTTATTATCCTGTAGCTTTTCTGGGGTTTAATTCAGGCATCTTCAGAGGAATAAAGGCAAACGCCAGAAGCTTCTGTCCAGGCCCTCTCCGGAGGAGACAGGCCGTCCTGGAAAGGGCCCTGTGGGGGCACAGGCCTCGTCCTGCTGTGCTCACCCAACCCAGCCCGCCAGCCGCGGCACCTCACCCCCTGACCGCAGCTCACTCCTCAGCCAGCCGGGACACTGGGCCTGCGGAGGGATGGTCTTCAAGAAGGGCCATTGCCTCTGGAGTTGTTCTCTCAGCAGCGCAAGGTGTGTGCACAGCTCTGCCGTCCCTCGGTCTGCTTATGGGGTCTGGGCCTGCTGAGGGAGGGAGGGAAGGGAAAGGGGGGGAAGGGGAGGGGGACATGACAGGAGGGGAGGGGACAGGAGGGGAGCTGCCATGGATTTGCTCTGGATTGGCAAGCCTTTTCCAAAATGCGGGTCTGTCTGTGCTGCCAGCCACAGTCCTGGGCAGGAGGAGCTGTGTGATGGGAGACGCTGGTATTGGTCAGGCCAGCACCTGGCAGGAGAGCCCCTGGTTACACCGCTTGTGCTGAGCCCAGCACCCAGGGCCTTCTCCAGGCCTCGCCTTCCCCCGGGGCTGAGGAGGAGAGACGCCCTGACCTAGTGTGGCCCAGGGCATCCTCCTGCGGCCAGAAGGAAGGACAGAGCCCTGTCACTCTCCCCATGGGGGCTGACCACTGTCCTTTGCATATATCCCAGGGCTCCCCAGCACTGACAGGCTCTGCAGGGCTTCAGAACCAAGCAAATGCTGGGGCACCAGGGTCTCCTGGGGCTCAGGGCAGCTTTGGGCATCTCCGAAGATGAGGCGCGACTGCCCCTTTGCTTCTGAAGATGCAGTCATTTGCTACCCCCTTCATGGTCAAAACTGTTTCTCCTTGTGGCACATGGACTGGACAGATGCCATGTCCCTGTTAGTGTGGGAGGACTTCAGGGAAACTAGGAAGTCCCAGCACGCACACAGGTAGGAGGACAGTGGAAAGGAGTTGTGTAAAGTTTTTTCTACTGTTTCACATCTTAACTGAGACATTTGTGTGCATCTGTTGTGGTTTAACCCCAGCCAGGAAAAATAAACTCCACGCAGCCGCTCGATCACCACCCCCCTGGTGGGATGGGGGAGAGAATTGGGAGGGCACAAGTAGGAAAACTCCCGGGTTGAGATAAAAACAGTTTAATAATTGAAATAAAACAAAGTAGAACAGTAATAATAACAATGAGAACAACAACAATAACAGAATACCCAAAGCAGGCAATGCACAACGCAACTGCTCACTGACCACTGCCCGCGTGTCACAAACGGGGGGCGAGCCCCCCCCCATACCTGGCTTTTATACTGAGCATGATGTCACATGGTATAGAATACCCCATTGGCCAGCTGGGTCCACCACCCCGGCTGTGCTCCCCCCTCCCGGTGCAAGCATCACCCAGCAACAGCCAAAGCATCAAATGGGCCATCAACGCTCCTTTCACACTAAACCCAAAACACAGCACACCCCCCAAGCTACTGGGAAGAAAGTTAACTCTGTCCCAGCCGGAACCAGGACAATATCCACCCCTTATTCTATACCATCTACATCATGCCCAGGTCTCACATTTTCCCATACATTCCAACTCGTCACCACTACTTTTCCTGCCTTTTGATATATACGCACACAGGGATATCATTCCCTTAGTCCATGGGCCATCCCTCTAAAATGTCCGTTGAGTTCATTTAGTCCATGACATCGGGTTCCATCTGTTGTAACAGTCTTTCAGGGCAGGAGAGATGGTGTGTGGTGTGGGACTCTTGCATGCGGAGGCCAGTTCTGGGCACTCGTCCGGTTCTATCATTGTTGCACCTTGCTCAGTTTCATCAGAGTTCATCCTACATTAATCTGGGTGGTTCTTACTATAATACTGTTAATACGGCATATGGTAACCATAGAAGTGATGACATACAGTACTATGTAATAACTAACATCATACAATTCAGTTCATTCATTGGCTATTTTCACCCAAAATTAAATCTCCCTGAGGTACACACCGGACTTCCCCATCCTTTCGCGTCACCCACCAAGTGCACCCAGGTCCCTGAGCAAAAGCAATCCCATGGATGGGTTTTCCCTTGCCAGAGGCAGGAGTAACCCAGACCGTCTTCCCCAGCATATTTCTCATATGCATGACAGGGACTTTATCCCCCTCCACAGTACGTAAGGGTTTGGATTGGGCAGGGCCAGCTTGAGTGACAGATCCCCTAGTGTTGACTAACCAGATGGCCTTTGCTAAATGTGTGTCCCAATGCTTGAATGTCCCACTGCCCATTGCCCTCAGTGTTGTCTTTAACAGCCTGTTGTATCGTTCAATTTTTCCGGTGGCTGGTGCACGGTAAGAGACGTGACAGACCCACTCAATGCCATGCTCTTTGGCGCAGGTGTCTATGAGGGTGTTTCGGAAATGAGTCCCGCTGTCTGACTCAATTCTTTCTGGGGTGCCATGTCACCATAGGACTTGCTTTTCAAGGCCCAGGATGGTGTTCCGGACGGTGGCATGGGGCATAGGGTATGTTCCCAGCCATCCTGTGGTTACTTCCACGATGGTGAGCACATAGCGCTTGCCGTGGCGGGTTTGTGGGAGTGTGATATAATCAATCTGCCAAGCCTCCCCATATTTGTATTTCAACCATCGTCCTCCATACCAAAGAGGCTTTACTCGCTTGGCTTGCTTGATTGCAGTGCATGTTTCACATTCGTGGATAACCTGTGTAATAGCGTCCATGGTTAAGTCCACCCCTCGATCACGAGCCCATCTATATGTTGCATCTCTTCCTTGATGGCCTGAGGCGTCATGGGCCCATTGAACTATAAATAATTCACCCTTATGTTGCCAGTCCAGATCTACCTGAGTTACTTCGATCTTGGCAGCCTGATCCACCTGCTGGTTGTTTTGGTGTTCTTCAGTGTCCTGACTCTTGGGTATGTGAGCATCAACGTGACGTACTTTTACAGTCAGGTTCTCTACCCGGGCAGCAATATCTTGCCACAATGCGGCAGCCCAGATGGGTTTACCTCTGCGCTGCCAGTTGTTCTGCTTCCACTGCTGCAACCACCCCCACAGGGCATTTGCCACCATCCATGAGTCAGTACAGAGATAAAGTACTGGCCATTTTTCTCGTTTGGCAATGTCCAAGGCCAGCTGGATGGCTTTAGCCTCTGCAAACTGACTCGATTCACCTTCTCCTTCAGCAGTTTCTGCAACTTGGCGTATAGGACTCCATACTGCAGCTTTCCATCTCCGATGCTTTCCCACAAGGCGACAGGACCCATCAGTGAACAGGGCAAATTGCTTCTCGTTTTCTGATGATTTGTTATAGAGTGGGGCCTCTTCAGCACATGTCACCTCCTCCTCTGGGAATATTCCAAAATCTTTGCCTTCTGGCCAGTTCGTGATCACCTCCAAGATTCCTGGGCGACTGGGGTTTCCTGTTCGGGCCCGTTGTGTGATCAGCGCGACCCACTTACTCCACGTAGCATCGGTTGCATGATGTGTAGAGGGGACGCTCCCTTTGAACATCCAGCCCAGCACCGGCAGTCGGGGTGCCAGGAGGAGCTGTGCTTCAGTACCAACCACTTCTGAAGCAGCTTGAACCCCTTCATATGCTGCCAATATCTCCTTCTCAGTTGGAGTGTAAGGGGCCTCGGATCCTCTGTATCCCCGGCTCCAGAACCCTAAGGGTCGACCTCGAGTCTCCCCTGGTGCCTTCTGCCAGAGGCTCCAGGTAGGGCCTTCTCCCTGGCTGCGGTGTAGAGCACATTCTTCATATCTTGTCCTGCCCGGACTGGCCCAAGGGCTACTGCCTGAACTATCTCCTGTTTAATTTGTTCAAAGGCTTGTCATTGCTCAGGGCCTCATTTGAAGTTGTTCTTCCTCCTGGTCACGTGATAGAGAGGGCTTACGATCTGACTGTAATTTGGAATATGTATTCTCCAAAAACCCACAACACCTAAGAAAGCTTGTGTTTCCTTTTTGCTAGTTGGTGGGGACATGGCTGTTATTTTGTTGATCACATCCATTGGGATCTGACGACGTCCATCTTACCATTTTATTCCTGAAAACTGGATCTCCTGTGCAGGTCCCTTGACCTTACTTCGTTTTATTGCAAAGCCGGCCTTCAGAAGGATTCGGACTATTCTCTCCCCTTTCTCAAAAACTTCCTCTACTGTGTTGCCCCACATGATGATGTCATCAATGTATTGCAAGTGTTCTGGAGCCTCGCCCTGTTCCAGTGCAGTGTGGATCAGTCCATGGCAAATGGTAGGGCTGTGTTTCCACCCATGGGGCAGACGGTTCCAGGCGTACTGGACACCGCTCCAGTGAAAGCAAACTGTGGCCTGCACTCTGCTGCCAAAGGGATTGAGAAGAACGCATTAGCAATGTCAGTTGTGGCGTACGACTTGGCTGCCTTTGACTCCAGTTCGTATTGAAGTTCTAGCATGTCCGGCACAGCAGCACTCAGTGGCTGCTTCGTTCAGGCCACGGTAGTCTACTGTTAGTCTCCACTCTCCGTTGGACTTTCGCACTGGCCATATGGGACTGTTAAAGGGTGAGCGAGTCTTGCTGATCACTCCTTGGCTCTCCAGTCGAAGAATCTGCTCATGGATGGGGATCAGGGAGTCTCGGTTGGTGCAATATTGTCGTTGGTGCACTCTTGTGGTAGCGACTGGTACCTGTTGTTCTTGGACCTTCAACAACCCCACAACAGAAGGGTCCTCCGAGAGACCGGGCAAAGTAGACAGCTGTTTAATTTCCTCCGTCTCCAGGGCAGCTATACCAAAAGCCCACCGGTACCCTTTTGGGTCCTTGAAATACCCTCTCCTGAGGTAGTCTATGCCAAGGATGCACAGAGCCTCTCGGCCAGTCACAATGGGCTGCTTCTGCCACTCATTCCCGGTTAGGCTCTCTTCGGCCTCCAACACAGTTAACTCTTGGGATCCCCCTGTCACTCCAGAAATACAAATGGGTTCTGCCCCTTTATAGCTTGATGGCATCAGGGTACACTGTGCTCCGGTGTCTACGAGAGCCTTGTACTCCTGTGGGTCTGATGTGCCAGGCCATCGAATCCACACAGTCCAGTAAACCCGGTTGTCCCTTTCCTCCACCTGGCTGGAGGCAGGGCCCCTCTAGTCCTGGTCATCATATTCGCTATCCACTTCTTGTAAGTATGAATCAGAAGTCCCTTTGTTAAGGTCAGAATTGGAATCAGGCCTTCTACTCTGTCAGGGGAACTCACTGGAGACTGGAGCAGCAGTTTTCCTGGAAGAACCCCCTTTTGTGGTTGTTTTTCCTTGCAACTCATGTACCCGTGCCTGTAGGACTGAGGTAGGTTTTCCATCCCACTTCCTCATGTCCTCTCCGTGGTCACGCAGGTAAAACCACAGGGTGCCCCGGGGTGTGTACCCACGACGTCTCCTGTCTTGAGCAGAGGGACGCTTGCTCCTAATGGCTGAGACACTGGCCCGTGCAGCTGGGGAGGAGGACATATCCTCTTTGAGTTGCTGGACCTCCTGAGACAGTTTCTCCACAGCAGAGACACAGGCCCATAGGGAGGACGAGAGACTTTCTTCATATTGCCGGAGTTGGCCAGCCAGTTCATCCACTGTTTGTTCCTCTCCATCTCTCCAGGTCATTATTGCCAATGAGTTTGCATGTGACGCTGGTGCGCTCCGTACAAACTTCCGCCACATGGGTCAGGTGCATTTGACTTCATCTGGGTCTTTGGATAACTGCTCATTGTTCAGGTCATCATAAATCACCTCCAGCACGGCCAATTCCCTCAGGTACTGGATACCTCTCTCCATGGTGGTCCACTTGCCTGGGTGGCATAGAACGTCTTCCTTGAAGGGATACCTTTCCTTCACACCTGACAAGAGTCGCCTCCAGAGGCTGAGGACTTGTGCCCCTTGTCCAATTGCTTTGTCAATGCCCCCTTCCCTAGAAAGGGATCCCAGCTGCTTGGCTTCCCTCCCCTCTAATTCCAGGCTACTGGCCCCATTATCCCAGCATCCGAGCAGCCAGGTGACAATGTGCTCGCCTGGACAAAGGCTGAAGTCTTTTCGCATATCTCGCAGCTCACCCAGGGATAGGGATCGGGTCGTTACCATCTTATTTACGGGTTCTGCCTCCTTTTCCTCCTGTTCTCGTGATGGCCCTCGTTCATCTTCATCCCTTACTAAACGAGCTGATTTTCTTGTGCGTTTTCTTTTTTGTATAGGGGCGACTGATACCGGCATGGGTTGGTTCTCTGTCGCAGGGGGCGGAGTAGCTGCCGTGCCTGCCGTGGGGGGTGAGGGAGCCACTGTGCTTGCCGTGGGCGGTGGGGGTAGCCACAGGGCCTGTTGCTTTGTCATCAGCTGCAGAGACGTTTCCTTCCCCTTGGGGGTTCCGAGTGGTGTTAAGCAGGGCTCAGTAGGCGTGGGCCAGGCCCCAGTACATTGCAGTGATTTGCGTCTCCCTAGAATGGCCAGGGTGACAGCATACTTTTTCCAAATATTCTACTAATTTTTCAGGGTTCTGCACTTGTTCAGGGGTAAAGTTCCAGAACACTGGGGGTGCCCACCGTCCCAGGCATTTGCCCATGCTATCCCACTCGCCCTGCCACTCATAACTATCCAGCCTTGGGGCAGATCTCTGGATGACATTCTTGAATTGCTTACTAACCTTGGATAAAACCACAACAATATTCCCAAGGAGTACCAATAGATGTATCTTAACTACCCAGGGATGTTCAAGGTACTGGCAAGTTATTTTAACAAAGGAGATGACATCATGTCCTGCTTGACCAACCTGATCTCCTTCTATGACCAGGTGACCCGCCTAGTGGATGAGGGAAAGGCTGTGGATCTGGTCTACCTGGACTTCAGTAAAGCCTTTGACACTGTCTCTCACAACATTCTCCTAGAGAAGCTGGCGGCTCACGGCCTAGACAGGTACACTCTTTGCTGGGTAAAGAACTGGCTGGACGGCCGAGCCCAGAGAGTTGTGGTCAACGGAGTTAAATCCAGTTGGCGGCCGGTCACGAGCGGTGTTCCCCAGGGCTCAGTACTGGGGCCGGTCTCGTTCAATATCTTTATCAACGATCTGGACGAGGGGATCGAGTGCTCCCTCAGTAAGTTTGCAGACAACACCAAGTTGTGCGGGAGTGTTGATCTGCTGGAGGGTAGGAAGGCTCTGCAGAGGGACCTGGACAGGCTGGATCGATGGGCTGAGGCCAACTGTATGAGGTTCAACAAGGCCAAGTGCCGGGTCCTGCACTTCGGCCACAACAACCCCAGGCAACGCTACAGGCTTGGGGAAGAGTGGCTGGAAAGCTGCCCAGAGGAAAAGGACCTGCGGGTGCTGATTGACAGCTGGCTGAACATGAGCCGGCAGTGTGCTCAGGTGGCCAAGAAGGCCAACGGCATCCTGGCCTGTATTAGGAATAGTGTGGCCAGCAGGAGTAGGGAGGTGATCGTGCCCCTGTACTCGGCACTGGTGAGGCCGCACCTCGAATACTGTGTTCAGTTTTAGGCCCCTCACTACAAGAAGGACATGGAGGTGCTGGAGCGTGTCCAGAGGAGGGCCACGAAGCTGGTGAAGGGCCTGGAGCACAAGCCTTATGATGAGCGGCTGAGGGAACTGGGGTTGTTTAGCCTGGAGAAGAGGAGGCTGAGAGCAGACCTCATCGCGCGCTACAACTACCTGAAAGGAGGTTGTAGCGAGGTGGGGGTTGGTCTCTTCTACCAAAATGGCCTCAAGTTGCGCCAGGGGAGGATTAGATTGGACATGAGGAGAAATTTCTTTACTGAAAGAGTGGTCAGGCCTTGGAACAGGCTGCCCAGGGAAGTGGTTGAGTCACCATCCCTGGAAGTATTTAAAAGACGTCTAGATGAGGCCCTTAGGGACATGGTTTAGTGGGCATGGTGTGTTGGGTTGACGGTTGGACACGATGATCTTAGAGGTCTTTTCCAACCTGTATGATTCTACGATTCTATGATTCTATAGAGAAAGGTAGCGAGAGTGCCATTCTCTATTTCCTCCATAAAAGATCTCTTGGAGGAAAAGGTATAATTGCTAATGGTCTCCATGAGGTGGTACCCGAAATACAGAAACGGCTTCATTACGAATCCCAAATACCAAATAACCCCCAATGCCAGCGTTTTAGTAACAAATCTCCCAGGCATAACATCATTAATCACTGCAGAGCACAGCAGACTACAAAGCCCAACTCCAATCTTTAACAGGTACAGTAAAAACAAGAGCATGGTGCAGAACAAATTAATATGTTACTAGATATCAATTCCTTAATATGCTCTAAATAATCTGTCGTTATCTCAACCCTTCGCTGCCCCACATTGGGCGCCAAAAAGGACTGTTGTGGTTTAACCCCAGCCAGGAAAAATAAACTCCACGCAGCCGCTCGATCACCACCCCCCCGGTGGGATGGGGGAGAGAATCGGGAGGGCACAAGTAGGAAAGCTCCCGGGTTGAGATAAAAACAGTTTAATAATTGAAATAAAACAAAGTAGAACAGTAATAATAACAATGAGAACAACAACAATAACAGAATACCCAAAGCGGGCAATGCACAACGCAACTGCTCACTGACCGCCGACCGCATTTCACCAATGGGGGGCGAGCCCCCCCCCACACCTGGCTTTTATACTGAGCATGATGTCACATGGTATAGAATACCCCATTGGCCAGCTGGGTCCACCACCCCGGCTGTGCTTCCCTCTCCTGGTGCAAGCATCACCCAGCAACAGCGAAAGCATCAATGGGCCACCAACGCTCCTTTCACACTAAAACACAGCACACCCCCCAAGCTACTGGGAAAGTTAACCCTGTCCCAGCCAGAACCAGGACAGCATCCCAGCACCAAAGTCAGATTTTTTTCCTCCAAGCAGCTCCACAGCTTTTTGCCAGCAAAAGTGAAGCAGGCTGAGCTGGCCTTTGGGATAACTCTATACTTTTCCTTTTTCCACGTTTTGTTTCTCCTCCTTTCCCCCAAGTTCCATGCTCTATTAAAGGTATTTCTGATTTAACTTTCTGCACAGATCATAGATTAGGTAGATACAGGATATAAGTATAGGCTGGTCTATACCTTCGGAGTTGTAGGCTATAGACTAGATAGATATGGGCTACGAGTAGAGTTACTATTTGCTGATTATAATTTCTTTTCCATATTCTAAAATAGGCAAGCAATGGGACAGCAGTGTACTCTTCCTGCTGAGAAGTTGGGCTCAGTCTAGAATGACAGGAAGCCCACCCTGACTGATATGGTAGGAAGCGAGACAGAAAAGGAGGATAGCAAAGAGAGCTGTTAAAGTAGCAGCTGAAAGGCAGTAACTCCTGCATACAAGATGGGAAAGTGTGGGCTGGAGAGCCAAAGGGCTCTGCTGCTAACGCTGGCAACAGGTCATCAGCAAGTCCTCTTCAGGGAATGTGATGTGCATTGTAGTTTTTCAAAAGGGCGTTAGTATCTGCTGTGCACTGGGGCCCTGTGACAGTGATGGTAAGGTTGTCAGCCTGAAGCTCTGCAGCAGTTAAAACTACCACTGAAACAGTTTTGATGGTGGATGCTGTTCTGTGTGCTTCCTTTTGGGTATTCATTTCATTGAGCTAGAATTATTTCTTTGCAGTTAGGTGATGGGGATCTTCTTGCACTGGTCTTCTCTTCCTGGAACGTGTCCTGACATCCTTGGTCACCCAGAGCTTTCCACTCTTTTGCTGAGAGAAGTGATGGTCGCGATGGGGAACGAATCCTGTGGGTAACGACTTCGCTAGTAGGCTTGGATTTTGTGACTCCCCAAAGACAAACTGACATAGCAGGTGCTCCATCCCTGAATTTTTATATGCTTTGAGAGGGAAAATGGGAGTGTTTCCTCCTCCTTCTCCCCCCTCCTCTTCTTCTTCTCACCTCCTGTTGCTTCCTGTTGCCTCCTGTTGCCTCCTCCTTCTCCTCCTTTTGCCTCTTGTTGCTTCCTCTTGCCTCCTCCTCCTCTTCCTCCTCCTTTTCTTCCTCCTCCTTCACCTGTTACCTCCTGGATTTGTTGCCTCCTTTTGCTTCCTGTTGCCTCCTGTTGCCTGCTCTTCCTTCTCCTTCTTTTGCTATCTGTTGTCTCCTATTACCGTCTCCTCCTCCTCCTCACCCTGTTTTCTTCTGTTTCCTCTTCCTCCTTCTCTTCCTCCTCCTGCTCCTCCTCCTCTCCCACCTACTACTGTTGCCTCCTGTTGCCTCCTCCTCCTGTTGCCTCCTGGTTCCTCCTGTTTTGTCCTCCGATTTTTTTCATGTTGCCTCCTAATCCTCCTCCTTCTGCTGTTTCCTCATGTTGAATTCTCCTCCTTCTCCTCCTGTTGCTTCCTGTTGCGTCCTGTTGCCTTCTCCTCCTGTGGCCTCCTTTTGCTGCTTCTTCCTCCTCCTCCTGTTTCCTCTTGTTCATTCTTCTTGCCTCCTCCTCCTCCTCCTCCTCTTGTTGCTTCCTGTTGCCTCAAGTTGCCTCCTCCTCCTCCTCCTCCTCTGCCTTCTCCTGTGTCCTCCTGTAGCCTCCTCCTCCTCCTGTTGCCTCCAGTTACCTCTTCCTCCTGTTACTTCCTCCTCTTCCTCTTCCTCTTCCTCTTCCTCTTCCTCTTCCTCTTCCTCTTCCTCTTCCTCTTCTTCTTCCTCTTCCTCTTCCTCCTGGTGCCTCTTGTTGCCTTTTCCTCCATATCCTCCTGGTGCCTCCTGTTGTGTCTTCCCCCTCCTGTTGCCTCCTTTTGCCTTTGTTTGCCTCCTCCTCCTGTTTCCTTCTGTTGCCTCCTCCTCCTAGTCCACATCCTCCTCCTGCTACTTGTGTTTCCTTGTGTTTCCTCCTTTTCCTGTTTCCTCATGTTGCCTCTTCATCCTCCTCCTCTTTCCTCGTGTTGAATCCTCTTCTTCCTCCTCTTGTTGCGTTCTGTTGCCTTCTCCTCCTGTGGCCTCCTGTTGCCTCCTCCTCCTGTTTCCTCCTGTTGCTACCTGTTGCCTTCTCCTCCTCTTCCACTTGTAGCTTCCTGTGTTCCCCTTTTTTTAACCCCTCCTCCTCCTATTTTATCCTTTTGCTTCAAGTTGCCTACTTCTCCTTCTCCTCTTGTTCCCTGTGGTTGCCTCCTCCTCATCATCCTGTTTTTTCTTGTGACCTCCTCTTCCTTTTGCCTCCTGTTTCCTTTTCTTGCCTTCTCTTGCCTCCTGCTGAATCCTCTTTCCTCCTCTTGCCTCTTCTTGAATCCTCCTCCTCCTCCTGTTGCTTCCCGATGCCTCCTGTTGCCTTTTCCTCCTGTTTCCTCCTGCTCCCTCCTCCTCATCCTCCTCCTGTTGCCTCCTGTTGCTTCCCATTGCTTTCTACTCCTCCTCCTGTTGCCTCATGTTGATTCCTGTTTCTTCCTCCTCCTGTTGCTTCATTGTGCCTCCTGTTGCCTACTTGTCCTCCTCCTCCTTTTGCCTCCTACTACCTCCTCTTCCTCCTTTTTCCTCCTTTTGCTTCCTGTTGCCTTCTCCTCCTTTTGCCTCCTGTTGCTTTCTCCTCTTTCTCCTCTTCCTCCTCCTCTTGTTGCCTCGTATTTTCTTCTGTTGCGTCCTCCTTTTTTTTTTACTTCCTGTTTCTTTCTGTTGCCTCCTGTGTACTTTTTCTCCTCCTACTACTGTTACTTCCTGATCCCTCCTCCTTCTCCTTTTGCTTTCTGTTGCCTCCTTTGCCTCCTCCTGTTGTCTTCTGTTCCCTCCTGTTGCTTCCCCTCCTCCTCCTGTTGCGTCCTGTACCTCCGGTTGCCTCATCCTCTTCCTTCCCCTGTCTCCTCCTTTTGCTTTCTATTGCCTCCTGTTGCCTCTCTTCCTTTTGCTTCCTTTTGCCTCCTCCTCCTCTTGTAGCCTCCTATTGCTTCCCATTTCCACTCTTCCTCTTCTTCCTCCTCTTGTTCCCTGGTGTTGCCTCCTTTTTCCTCTTCCTCCTCCTCCTCCTCCTGTTGCCTCTTGTTGCCCCCCTGTTTCTGCCTCCTCCCTCTCCTCATGTTGCCTCCTTTTCACTACTGTTGCCTCCTTTTCATCGTCCTCTTATTGCCTCCTTTTGCCTCCTCTTGCCTTCCCTTCCTGTTGCCTCCTGTTGCTTTCTGTTGCCTCCTGTTTTTTCCTGCTCCTCCTCCTCCGATTTCCTCCTGTTGCCTCAAGCTGCTCCTCCTCCTCCTCCTCTTGCCTCTTGTTCCCTCCTTCTTCTGTTGCCTCCTTTTGCCTCCTCCTCATGTTGTCTCCTATTGACTTATCCTCTTCTTCCTCCTCTTGCCTCACGTTTCCTTCTCCTCCTCGTCCTCCTTCTGTTGCCTCTTGTTCCTTCTTCCTTCTGTTGCCTCCTTTTCCTGTTGCATCCTCTGGCCTCTTCCTTCTTCTTCTCCTCCTATTTGCCTTTTCCTCCTCCTGCTTCTGTTGCCCCTTCCTGTATGTCCTCTTCCTTTTGTCTGTGTTGCCTCCTCTTGCCTCCTCCTCCTCTTGCCTCCTGATGCCTCCTGTTGCCTGCTCCTCCTCCTCCACCTCCTTCTCATTCTCCTGTTCCCTCAGGTTACCTCTCCCTCTTTTTGCCTCCTTTTGCCTCTTCCTTCTGTTGACTCCTGTTTTTTCCTCCTCCTCATGTTTCCTCCTGTGTCCTCCTGTTGCCTCATGTTGCCCTTTATGGACTCCTCTTCCAGTTGCCTCCTATTGCCTCCTGTTGCCTCCTCTTGCTTCTTCTTCTCCTCCACCTGTTGCTTCCTTTTGCCTCTTCCTCCTCCACCTCCTGTTGCCTCCTGTTCCCTCCTCCTGCTTTACTGCCTCTTCCTCCTGTTGCCTCCTGTTGCCTCCTGTTTCTTCCCCCTCATCCTGTTGCATCCTGTGGCCTCCTCTTGCCTCCTGTTTCCTCCTCCTCCTCCTTCTGTTGCCTCTTGTTGCCTCCTTTTCTACGTCCTCCTCCTTTTGCCTGTTGTTGCCTCCTGTTGCCTCCTGTTTTCTCTTCCTCCTCCTCCTCCTTGACTTTCTTATTTTCCTGTTGCCTCCTGTTAGCTCCCCCTCCCTTTGCCTTCTTTTGCCTCCTCATCCTTCTCCTCCTCCTGTTGCTTCCTTTTGTCCTCCTGTATCATTCTGTTGCCTCTTGTTTCCTCAGGTTGCCTTCTATTTCTCCTTTTCCTGTTGTGTCCTGTTGCCTCCTCCTCCTCCTCCTTCTTTTATCTCCAGGCCCTCCTCCTCCTCCTCCTCCTGTTCCCTCCAGTTTCCTCCTGTTGTCTCCTCCTCATGTTGCTTCCTATTGCCTTATCCTCCTCTTCCTCCTCTTGCCTCCTGTGGCTTCCTCCTCCTCCTGTTTCTTCCTGTTACCTCCTGTTGCATATTCCTCACCTCCATCCTCCTCCCTACTCCTTCTTCTGTTGCCTCCTCCTCCTCCTGTTTCTTCCTGTTATCTTGTCTTGTTGCTTCCTGTTGTCTCCTCCTTCTTCTTTTTCTTTTCCTCCTCTTCTTCCTCCTCCTCCTCCTCCTGTTGCCTACTCTTGCCTCCTGTTGCCTCCTCCTCCTTTTCCCTCCTATTGCCTCCTCCTGTTTCTTCCTGTTACCTCCTGTGGCCTCTTCCTCCTCTCCCTCCTCCTCCCTCCTCCTCCCTCCTCCTTCTCCTGTTGTCTCCTGTTGCCTCCTGCTCCCTCCTGCTCCTACTCCTCCTGTTGCCTGTAAAAGTCAGTTCTTCGCCATCCAAGGAGGGAGGCAATGATGCTTAGCATAGAATTACCAAAGGAATTTATTCTTTTATATTTCAGCTATGCACATAGCGGTGCCTCAGCCTAATGCATGGAGGACACTGATACAGAGGAAAGCAGGGTTTACATATGTTACAATGCAGTTGTGTAGACCAATCAAATCACTCATGTTAAGGAGTGGGCTAATCAGGTATTATTGCTTGCGTAATCGGTATGCACTTGTCCCATGCAGGATCAGTACGTGCTTGTCCCGTGCAAGTGGTACAGATTAGTGGTTAGTGGTGTGTTCATCTTCATTGTTCTAAACCGATGTCCTGTGCAGATGGCAGGATTTATCCTGGATTCTGGTTGGTTGTGGTTCTGGCCATGGTTATGCCTGGTTTCATTGAAGGGGAAATCTTCCACTGTGTAATCGTTGGTATGGGGTGCTCTCAGCTGGCAAGAGCTGGCTTAGGCTGGTTTTGGGGTCCTATTGACCAAAGCTCATAGTCTGAGGTAGTGTTCATTCTTCTAAGCAAGTCATATTGCAGTTAACATCTTGTCCCCCACTGTTGAGGACTGGGGACAGTTGCCCCAGGGGAATGGGGAAATGTCTCTGCTCCATCCTGCTGCAGGAGCTGGGCTCAGCCTTGGTGTTGAGGGCTGAGAGCGGGTGCTCTCCAGACAGCTAAAGACAGGACTGGCTGTTCATCTGCCTTGCACTGACATTGCATAGGGGCGTTCACAGGAGGAGGCTGGTCTTGTGTCTTTGCTCCATACCTGTTACTCCCACCTCATCCTTTTCTTTCCTTCTTTGTAGTAAGAGAAGAAGATTATTTAGCAATGTATTTGCAAAATCCTTTGTGCTTGGAGATGTACTCTTCAGCACTACAAGGCATGGCATAGCTCGCTTATGTAGGTCTTTGAGGAACAAGTCCCCCAGGAAGGGAATTTCATGAGGTGGGCAGCTCCATCTCCTCCAGTTACGAAGGAGCTTTAAATGTGCAGTGTCCTGCAGGTGTTCTTTGGCATGCTTTTCTTTTGGGTTTTTTTTTTTTTGGCATGATGCTATTGTCACAGGAAACTGCAAGTTCCAGTGCTCAGCTGGTGAAGGGACCAAGTCACCCTGACAAAGGGGGACATGCTGCACACCTGCACAGCCATTCGTGTGAGTACTTTCATGAACATCTCCTTGCCCATCTGTTGGGCACTTCCTAAGGATTCCCAGAAACGCATGTTAACAAGGTCCTGCATTTCTCAGCCAGAGCCATCCAGCCTTGGGCTGTTGTCAGTGTCCTCACACATAAGCCATTTCAGGTGTTCTTTCTTTGCAAGGCTTTAGGCTGCTGCCCAGCATTTGCGTGTGTCATGGTTTAATCTGGCAGGCATCCAAATACCATGCAGCCACTCACTCACTCCCCCCGCCCCCCCAGTGGGACGGGGAGAGAATCGGAAGGGTAGGAGTGAGAAAAACTCATGGGTTGAGATAAAGTTTAATACAACAGAAAAGAGAAAATAATAATAATAATAATGATAGAATATACAAAATGAGTGATGCACAATGCAATTGCTCACCACCCGCGCTGACCGACAACCAAGTAGCAATTGGTACTTCCTGGATCACGCCTACTGTTCATATACTGAGCATGACGTCACATGGTATGGAATACCCCATTAGCCAGCTGGGCTGGCTGTCCTGATTATGTTCCTTGCCATCTTGTGTACCTAGTTCAGTAGTAGGCATGGGAGCTGTCCTTGGACTAGGAAGGTACTTAGCAACAACTGAAAACATCAGTGTGTTATCAACATTCTCCTCATACTAAATACAAAACATAGCACTAGGAAGAAATTTAACCCTATCCCAGCCGAAACCAGGACAGTATCCACCCCTTATTCCATACCATTTACGTTATGCTTAGGTCTCAGATTTTTCGATACATTTCAATTAATCACCACTATCTTTCTTTTTATATATACATATATATATATTCACACACAGATATCATTCCCTTAGGCTATGGACTATCCCTTTAAAATGTCCATTGAGTCATTTAGTCCACGACTTTGGGCTCCATCTGTCATAACAGTCTTTCAGGGCCAGAGAGATGGTGTGTGGTGTTGGGCTGTTGCATCCTGAAGCCAGTTCTCATTTCGGTACTGCTGCGCTCGTCCAGTTCTATCATCATTGCACTTTGCTCGGTTTCATCGGAGTTAGTTCATTCTTCGTTAATCTGGGTGATTTTCACTGCTATACCATTGATAGCAACCATAGAAATAATGATATACAATATCATATAACAATTGACATCATAAAATTCAGTTCATTGGCTATTTTCACCCAAAATCAAATCCCCTTGAGGTACACACCGGACCTCCCCATCCTTTCGCATCACCCACCAAGTGCACCCAGGTCCTTGAGCAAAAGCAATCCCACGGGTGGGTTTTCCCTTGCCAGAGGCAGGAGTAACCCAGACTGTCTTCCCCAGCGTATTTCTTATGTGCACAACAGGGACTTTATCTCCATCTACAGTATGTAAGAGTCTTGATTGGGCAGGGCCAGCTCGGTTAACAGATCCCCTAGTGTTGACTAACCAGGTGGCTTTCGCTAAATGTGTATCCCAATGCTTGAATGTCCCACCACCCATTGCTCTCAGCATAGCCTTTAGCAGTCCATTGTATCGTTCGATTTTCCCAGAGGCTGGTGCGTGGTAGGGGATGTCATATACCCACTCAATGCCATGCTCTTTGGCGCAGGTGTCTATGAGGGTGTTTCGGAAATGAGTCCCGCTGTCTGACTCAATTCTTTCTGGGGTGCCATGTCGCCATAGGACTTGCTTTTCAAGGCCCAGGATGGTGTTCCGGGCAGTGGCATGGGGCACAGAGTATGTTTCTAGCCATCCGGTGCTTACTTCCACGATGGTGAGCACATAGCGCTTGCCGTGGCGGGTTTGTGGGAGTGTGATATAATCAATCTGCCAAGCCTCCCCATATTTATACTTCAACCATCGTCCTCCATACCAAAGAGGCCTTACTCGCTTGGCTTGTTTGATTGCAGTGCATGTTTCACATTCATGGATAACCTGTGCAATAGCGTCCATGGTTAAGTCCACCCCTTGATCACGAGCCCATCTATATGTTGCATCTCTTCCTTGATGGCCTGAGGCGTCATGGGCCCATTGAACTATAAATAATTCACCTTTATGTTGCCAGTCCAGATCCACCTGAGCCACTTCAATCTTAGCAACCTGGTCCACTTGCTGGTTGTTTTGGTGTTCTTCAGTGTCCTGACTCTTGGGTACGTGAGCATCTACGTGACGTACTTTTACAACCGCGTTCTCTATCTGGGCATCAATATCTTGCTACAACACGGCAGCCCAGATGGGTTTACCTCTGCGCTGCCAGTTGTTCTGCTTCCACTGCTGCAACCACCCCCACAGCGCATTCGCTACCATCCATGAGTCAGTACAGAGATAAAGTACTGGCCATTTTTCTCGTTTGGCAATGTCCAAGGCCAGCTGGATGGCTTTAGCCTCTGCAAACTGACTCGATTCACCTTCTCCTTCAGCAGTTTCTGCAACTTGGCGTATAGGACTCCATACTGCAGCTTTCCATCTCCGATGCTTTCCCACAAGGCAACAGGACCCATCAGTGAAGACGGCATATTGCTTCTCGTTTTCTGGTAGTTTGTTATAGAGTGGGGCCTCTTCAGCACGTGTCACCTCCTCCTCTGGGGATATTCCAAAATTTTTGCCTTCTGGCCAGTTCGTGATCACCTCCAGGATTCCTGGGCAACTGGGGTTTCCTGTTCGGGCCCGTTGTGTGATCAGCGCGACCCACTTACTCCACGTAGCATCGGTTGCATGATGTGTAGAGGGGACGCTCCCTTTGAACATCCAGCCCAGCACCGGCAGTCGGGGTGCCAGGAGGAGCTGTGCTTCAGTACCAACCACTTCTGAAGCAGCTTGAACCCCTTCATATGCTGCCAATATCTCCTTCTCAGTTGGAGTGTAAGGGGCCTCGGATCCTCTGTATCCCCGGCTCCAGAACCCTAAGGGTCGACCTCAAGTCTCCCCTGGTACTTTCTGCCAGATGCTCCAGGTAGGGCCATTCTCCCTGGCTGCGGTGTAGAGCACATTCTTCACATCTTGTCCTGCCCGGACTGGCCCAAGGGCTACTGCATGAACTATCTCCTGTTTAATTTGTTCAAAGGCTTGTCGTTGCTCAGGGCCCCATTTGAAATCATTCTTCTTCCTGGTCACTTGATAGAGGGAGCTTATGATCTGACTGTAATTTGGAATATGCATTCTCCAAAAGCCCACAACACCTAAGAAAGCTTGTGTTTCCTTTTTGCTAGTTGGTGGGGACATGGCTGTTATTTTGTTGATCATATCCATTGGGATCTGACGACGTCCATCTTACCATTTTATTCCTGAAAACTGGATCTCCTGTGCAGGTCCCTTGACATTACTTTGTTTTATGGCAAAATCGGCCTTCAGAAGGATTTGAATCATTCTCTCCCCTTTCTCAAAAACTTCTTCTGCTCTGCTGCCCCACACAATGATGTCATGAATGTACTGCAGGTGTTCTGGAACCTCACCCTGCTCCAGTGCAGTGTGGATCAGTCCATGGCAAATGGTAGGGCTGTGTTTCCACCCATGGGGCAGTCGGTTCCAGGTATACTGGACACCCCTCCAAGTGAAAGCAAACTGTGGCCTGCACTCTGCTGCCAAAGGGATTGAGAAGAACGCATTAGCAATGTCAGTTGTGGCGTACGACTTGGCTGCCTTTGATTCCAGTTAGTATTGAAGTTCTAGCATGTCTGGCATGGCAGCACTCAGTGGCGGCGTGACTTCGTTCAGGCCACGGTAGTCTACTGTTAGTCTCCACTCTCCATTGGACTTTTGCACTGGCCACATATGGGACTGTTAAAGGGTGAACGAGTCTTGCTGATCACTCCTTGGCTCTCCAGTCGATGAATCAGCTCATGGATGGGGATCAGGGAATCTCGGTTGGTGCGATATTGTCATCGGTGCACTCTTGTGGTAGCGATTGGTACCTGTTGTTCTTGGACCTTCAACAACCCCACAACAGAAGGGTCCTCTGAGAGACCGGGCAAGGTAGACAGCTGTTTAATTTCCTCCATCTCCAGGGCAGCTGTACCAAAAGCCCACCGGTACCCTTTTGGGTCCTTGAAATACTCTCTCCTGAGGTAGTCTATGCCAAGGATGCACGGAGCCTCTGGGCCAGTCACAACGGGGTGCCTCTGCCACTCATTCCCGGTTAGGCTCTCTTCGGCCTCCAACACAGTTAACTCTTGGGATCCCCCTGTCACTCCAGAAATACAAATGGGTTCTGCCCCTTTATAGCTTGATGGCATCAGGGTACACTGTGCACCAGTGTCTGTAAGAGCCTTATATTCTTGTGGCTCTGATGTGCCAGGCCATCGAATCCACACAGTCCAGTAAACCCGGTTGTCCCTTTCCTCCACCTGGCCGGAGGCAGGGCCCCTCTAGTCCTGGTCATAGTATCCGTTTCTCGCTTCTTGCAAACGCGAGTTAAGAATTCCTTTGTTACAATCCAAAGTAAGATCAGCCCTTCTACTCTGTCGGGGGTACTGTTCACTGGAAACTGGACCATCGTGAGACAGGTTTTTCCTGAAAACTGGAGCAGCATTTTTCCTGGGAGAACCCCCTTGTGTGATTGTTTTTCCTTGCAACTCACGTACCTGTGCCTCTAGGGTCAAGGTAGGTTTTCCATCCCACTGCCTCATTTCCTCTCCGTGGTCACGCAGGTAAAACCACAGGGTGCCCCGTGGTGTGTACTTTCTATATCCTCTCTCCTGAGCAGAAGAACGCTGACTCCTAATGGCTGAGATACTGGTCCATACAGGTGGAGAATAGAACCTATCGTCTTTGAGTTGCTGGACCTCCCGGGACAGTGTCTCCACAGCTGAGACAAGGGAGGAGGAGATAGTTTCTTCGTACTCCCGGAGATTGCTAACCATGTCATCTACCTTTGGTGCTTCTTCCTCTTTCCAGCACAGTACTGCCAACAAACTGGCATATGACGCTGGTGCACTCCGTACTGATTTCCGCCACATGGGTCGTGTGTACTGGACTTCGTCTGGATCTTTGGGTTTTTGGTCATCGTCCAGGTCACTATAAACTACCTCCAGCACGCCTAGTTCTCTCAGGTACTGGATACCTCTCTCCATAGTGGTCCATTTGCTTGGGCGATATATAACATCGTCCTTGAAGGGATACCTTTCCTTCACGCCTGACAGCATTCGCCTCCAGAGGCTGAGGGCCTGTGTCTCTTTTCCAATTGCTTTGTCAATGCCTCCTTCCCTAGCAGGGGATCCCAGTTGTTTGGCTTCTTTCCCCTCTAATTCCAGGCTACTGGTCCCATTATCCCAGCATCGGAGTAGCCAGGTAACAATGTGCTCGCCTGAACGACGGCTGAAATCTTTCCGCATATCTCGCAGCTCAACTCAGGGATAGGTATCAGGTGGTTTCCGTCTCGTTTATGAGTTCTCCCTCTTCCTCCTTCTTTCCTCGTGATGACCCTGCTCTTCCATCATCCCTTTCTAAACGACCAGACCTCCGCTTCCAATATTTCCTCTTCTGTACAGGGGCAATGGATACCAGCAAGGGTTGGTCCTCTGGTTCAGCTGTAGTGCCTGTTGCTGGGGTTTGGGTAGCTGCAGTGCTTGTCATGGGGGTTGGAGTAACTGTAGTGACTGTTGCCGGAGTTTGTTTGTTTGTTTTTTTTTTTACAGGTTGGAAAAGACCTCTAAGATCATCGTGTCCAACCGTCAACCCAACACACCATGTCCACTAAACCATGTCCCTAAGTGCCTCATCTACACGTCTTTTAAATACTTCCAGGGATAGTGACTCCACCACTTCCCTGGGCAGCCTGTTCCAAGGCCTGATCACTCTTTCAGTACAGAAATTTCTCCTAATGTCCAATCTAAACCTCCCTTGGTGCAACTTGAGGCCATTTCCTCTCATTCGATCGCTAGTTACTTGGGAGAAGAGACCAACACCCACCTCACTACAACCTCCTTTCAGGTAGTCGTAGAGCGCGATGAGGTCTCCCCCCAGCCTCCTCTTCTCCAGGCTAAACAACCCCAGTTCCCTCAGCCGCTCCTCATAAGACTTATGCTCCAGGCCCTTCACCAGCTTCGTTGCCCTCCTCTGGACACGCTCCAGCACCTCCATGTCCTTCTTGTAGTGAGGGGCCTAAAACTGAACACAGTATTCGAGGTGCGGCCTCACCAGTGCCGAGTACAGGGGCATGATCACCTCCGTACTCCTGCTGGCCACACTATTCCTAATACAGGCCAGGATGCCGTTGGCCTTCTTGGCCACCTGGGCACACTGCCGGCTCATGTTCAGCCGGCTGTCAATCAGCACCCGCAGGTCCTTTTCCTCTGGGCAGCTTTCCAGCCACTCTTCCCCAAGCCTGTAGCGTTGCCTGGGGTTGTTGTGGCCGAAGTGCAGGACCCGGCACTTGGCCTTGTTGAACCTCATACAGTTGGGCTCGGCCCATCGATCCAGCCTGTCCAGGTCCCTCTGCAGAGCCTTCCTACCCTCGAGCAGATCAACACTCCCGCACAACTTGGTGTTGTCTGCAAACTTACTGAGGGAGCACTCGATCCCCTCATCCAGATCGTTGATAAAGATATTGAACAGGACTGGCCCCAGTACTGAGCCCTTTTTGAGTGGCTGCAGTGGCTGTCGCAGGGGTTGGAGAAGCTACGGTGACTCTTGCCACAGGGGTTGTCGTGGGGGTTGAAGTAACTGCAGTGCCTGTCGTGGGGTTTTGAGTTGCCACTGTGTCTGTAGCCATCCCCAGGACCCGCCGCTCCACCCGCCCCGATGAGGCACCGCTGCTTGCCCTCCCTCTTTTCTTGCTCCTGAGGGTTGATCTCTGGACAGTATTCCTGAATAGTTGTTTAACCCTAAACAAGGCCTGAACCACATTCAGGAGACATAGTAGCCATATTCATATGCTTGTTTGAACATCCCAAGGATATTCAAAATTCTCAGGAAATATTGTGGACATCTTCGTAAAGAGGATAGAAGAAAAAGGAGTTTCTGACGATATGGAAGGGAAGATGAACAAGTGGGAGAAAGTGTCCCATCCTGTCTCCCCCTTAAATTCAGTCCCCGAGGAGAAAAAAGTGCAATTACTAATAATTTCTAAGAGGTGGTTCGTGAGGTAGAGAAATAACGGCAGTGCCGAGTACAGATACCAGATTAGACTTACGACCAATGATTTTATCACCTCATAAAACAGCAGCAAAATTATAATCTCGGCCCAGTTCCGAATAATGATAAACAGCACAAAAGGGAACATATACTGCAAGCAAGGTATTACATGAGCCAACATTGAGAGCCAGCCCCACAACTTTGACAGCCAATACATCAACATTGTGACCAATCAATATAATGAATGCTTATAACAATTTTGCCTTAACACACTTTGGTCAGATCTATCGTTATGTCAACCCTTCGAGCCCCACGTTGGGCGCCAAAAAAACGGACTGTTGTGGTTTAATCTGGCAGGCAGCCAAATACCACGCAGCCGCTCACTCACTCCCCCGCCCCCCCAGTGGGACGGGGAGAGAATCGGAAGGGTAGGAGTGAGAAAAACTCATGGGTTGAGATAAAAACAGTTTAATAGAACAGAAAAGAGAAAATAATAATAATAATAATGATAGAATATACAAAATGAGTGATGCACAATGCAATTGCTCACCACCTGCGCTGAACACAGCACTAGGAAGAAATTTAACCCTATCCCAGCCGAAACCAGGACAGCGTGCTATCTGAAGGTGGCTAATGTAGAGAAGAGGAGAAAGGGAGATGGTAGCAGGTATAAAGACGAGGTCTTGCTCCGAGAGGGGCAGACCTGGTGGGAAGACCTAATTGAATTTCCCATTTGTAGTCATGGTTAAGTCTTCTACTCTCTGTCATAGGATCCACTCCAAGAAAATTACAGGCTGGGACTGAGCCCCAGAGGAGGCTGCAAGAACAGCCCTAAACGGAGATCACTCTTTTTTCTCCAGGCGCTCTAATTTGAAAATTGGAGAAAAGGCTTATTCCTCGCCAGCACCATCTTATGCCCCTTCCTTCCTCAGTCAGTGGGGACAGCAAACAGGCGCGCTCTGTTGGACTACAGGGTCTGCCTCGTAGGACTAGGGTAACTCTGGGGGGGTGGGTCACCGCACCAGACGGGCAGTGGATTTCTTTCTGGGATCTTTGCATTGCTCTGTTTTCCCTCCCACATCGCAATTTTCTTCACATCTGCCCCCGCTAGAGCCACACTCCTTCCAAGAGCGGCTACTAAGCCGTAAAGCCATGCTATTTCAGGTTTCTGTCTTTGGGGGCTTTCTAGACCCCGCTGTATGAAGCCCCGAGCATCATGGTCAGACCTCCTAGCCAGTGCTGCTTGGAGCTGGAGGACTGCAGGACTGAGGCCCTCCTGGTGTCCTTTCCAACTGGAACGAACCAATGACCCTGTCATTTTCCTGCTCTTATTTTCCATGCTGCTCCCTCCCCCATCCATCCCACCTAGATCCGTTCCATTCGTTTGCCTTTGATCCTTCCCAAGGAAGGCCTTGTGCATTTTGCCCAGGGGCACCTGTGGGGCACGCATGCAAGGCCTGCAGGGTAGAGAAGGGCTGTGGACTTGGTGCCTTGGCTGAGTGGAGAGCAGCAGCTCTGGGTGAAGGCAGCCCCTTTTTCCTGGGAGCTCCTCTTGTAGTGGGGGCAGCATGCCTTGGGGGAGCAGAGGAAGGCGGGTGTGGAGGGCAGTCCTTGGGCTGTGCAGGCTGACAGGGCTTCTGCTGCTTCTAGAGCCTTCTAGAGCCTTCGGGAGGCTCTTAGCTGCCCACAGCCACAGCTTGTGGGATTTCCCCACAGTTCTGATCCTTTCAGGAGGAAAGGGCAGGACCTTTTCACAGCTCTCTTTGCAGGACGTGGTGGGCACGGAGTATTCTCCAGAGGACAGCAGCTCCTCTGCCACAGCCAGCACAAGCCAGCTAACCTGGGCATGTCCATGGGAGACATCTACAGATTGGCTGTGCCCCACCTGCCTGGGCAGAGTCAACAACGCCACCTCTGTGGCCTTCTGCTTGCATGGGCTCTGCTTGAGCTATATAGATGGTATAAGGCTGGTGTCCAGAAGGCAAGCTGCCTGCCTGGTCTGCTGTCAGCAATTTGACTGCGTGCTGCACACTGTGCAAGAAGAGGATTACGATGAGGGACTAGAGTCACCTCTTCTTCCTGCTGGCAGAGGAAAGGTGCCAGGGAGAGGACCTGGAGGAGATCCCTGTGGCGGGACTGTGATCTCCGCAGCCGGTTCATGGAGCACATGGACTACCACCTTTCCGCAGGGAGAGGGAGGAGGAAGAGGAGGATGAGAAAGAGTCCACCAAGTTGTGACCAAGTCCTCAGGGTTGGTGCAGCTCCAGGGCCCTCCAACGCTATCTCCCAGCAGGCTCCTGCACCCAGCGCTGCTTGGGAGCAAACCTTGCCAAGGGAAAGGGCCTGGAGCAGATCCCTGTGTTGGGGCTATGATCTCCACAGTGGGTTCGTGGAGCACATGGACTACGACTGCCCAGCCAGAAAGAGGAGGTGCTGCAATGGGGAACGGCTTCTGTGAGTAATGGCTTCACCAGCAGGCTTGGATTTTGTGAATCCCCAAAGGCAACGGACTTGGCTGGTGCTCCATCCCTGAATGTTGATGTGCTGACAACCTAGAGTGAATTCTGGGGTGTTTCTTGACAGCAGCCAGAGTTACCCAGATGTTTTCAATTAGACACTGGAAAACGCATTTTATCACTCCTCTGCCACTATGCACAAGACTTTGAAAGATGTCATTGCTCGTAGAATGATCTGACATCGGTAGGGTTACTTTCTGGGCAAGTGCTTGCTTGTTTTTGTCTCTGTTTTTATGTTCCTTCCTGTATAACTGCACATTCAAGCTTGGCATGTAACTTACAATCAGTGAAAGGGAAGAATTGACCTGAAAATACAATTCAAGACTCTAGATGGAAGGGAACTTTCCCCCGATGAAAGAAACATCTCCTGATGTTTCTGGGTTGGAGGTTATAGCTGGTTCTTCTGGGTGCTCCTGTGCAGAAGACTGCTTTGTAAATACCCTTTCTTAAACCCCAATACTAGGATGTGATTTCCTTGCAGGCGTTAGTGAGGGAACGGCTCCTCCTCAAAGAGTCCTGTTTCATCCAGGGAAGACCTGCATCACCTTGCAGCAAACAAGCAGTGTTGGAGCAGACCTCTACAACCTGGGTGATACATGTTTCCTCAACTCCGTCCTGTGGTGCCTGACGTACACACCCCGTCTGGCCAACTACCTGCTTTCTTGTGAGCACAGCCAGTCGTGTGAGTACTTTTATGAACACCTCCTTGTAAATCTGTTGGGCACTTCCTGAGGATTCCCAGAATCTGGAATGTGATTTAGGAGCAAAGCAGCCCTTCTTTGTCAACCCCCCGGAGTTGGTGTTCTTTGAATACTCAAGCGTAGAAGCCGCTTGTCATATTTAGGTGTGTTCATCTACAGAAAGGCACCTCTTTCTCGCCCCGGGTCTCTGTTCCTATTCCTGCAAGCTAAACTCTCTTTGCTTATTGCAAAAGGAAATAAAGGAAAGTTCTGTCAGTTTAGCATCCCTCTGAAGAAAGTTTTCGATGCACTAAGATGTCCTGGGCTTGTTGGAGGTACCTTGGGAGGAGTGGAGACTGTTCTTATAACTTCAAGATCTCCATTAGGTTTCCCATCACTATCCATATTTTGCTGACCTGAGAAGCTTGCTTCCCTCCGTCCCTCTTCAGGTCGCCAGCCAGGCTTCTCCATGATGTGCAAAATGGAAAAACACATTAACAAGGTCCTGCATTTCTCAGCTAGTGCCATGCAGCCAAGGGTTGCCACCAATGTCCTCACAAGTAAGCCATTTCATGCGCTTCTAAACACTCACTTCAGGTGGCTTTCTTTTTAGATAGTTTTTGATTTTCAAAGACCCTTTTGTGTAAACAGGTTTTTTGAGTTTAAGCAGGAGAGTAGGAAAGTATGTTTTCTTCCGTTTTTGTAGAAGAGAACTACTAACTTCTTTCTTAGGAATAGGAGAACATTTCAAGCTTGGCAGGCAGGAAGATGCCCAAGAGTTCTTACGCTATACTGTCAATGCCATGCAGAGAGCTTCTCTTTTCAATGTTCCCGAGCCCTTTGGACTCCTTGATACGCTCCCATCAAGCAAACCCTACACCCAAGGTCTTGAGACAAAGCAAAACTCTTGGACGAGATAACTCTCTGCCCTTCCTCTGAGGTCTGATTACCATTTATTTCCAGCTTTGGATATTAAAGTAAGAGGGTTTGTAATTGTGCTTCAAGATGTATTAAGGCCCCTTAACTAAAAACGTGTACTTGTGAACACAAGAGTCCTTGGTGGTAGGTGGTGGATTGGAAGTGGAATGGGCTGGTGAAGCTGGGCCTTCTTGTCAACTCCTAGTAAGTGTTTGGGTGAGGGCATTTCCCCGAACTCAGTGCTCTCCTTTCTCACTCCTCCAGGCAGCCTCATTTGTCACCGCAGCTCTGGAGGACTTTGTGAAACTGGAGCAGCTGGATGGCGAAAACTGCTTTAAATGTAGCCAGTAAGATGATTACTAACAACATATTAATACTAGATCCTGCATGAAGGTGCTGCATGTCATTGAGCATAAGCTAGCTTTTCCCATAGGTTTAATGCACCATAATGACACGCAGCTGTTTCTTTTTTTATGGCCTTATGGTACTGAATAGCTTTAAAATAGCGTAAGGATGTGTGAGACATGAAAGCTTGTTTCTGGGGTGCATTTAAGGCTGCATTTCAGCACTTTGCTCTGTACTTGGTTTCAAGGTGTGACAAGATGGTTGGTGTCTCCAAGAGGTTTACAATCCATCATGTGCCCAAGGTTCTCATGGTGTGTCTGAAAAGGTTTGAAGGATTCACCATTGGGAAGATCAGCAAGGTGTGCGTCCTGGTTTCGGCTGGGATAGAGTTAATTTTCTCTCTAGTAGCTGGTATAGTGCTGTGCTTTGGATTTACTGTGAGAATAATGTTGATAAGACACTGATGTTTTAGTTGTTGCTAAGTAGTGTTTACTCTAGTCAAGGACTTCTCAGCTTCCCGTGCTCTGCCAGGTGCACAAGAAGCTGGGAGGGAGCACAGTCAGGACAGTTAACCCAACTGACCAATGGGGTATTCCTTACCATATGACATCATGCTCAGCATATAAGGCTGTGGGAAGAAGAAGGAAGGGGGGGGACGTTCAGAGTGATGGCGTTTGTCTTCCCAAGTAACTGTTACGCGTGATGGAGCCCTGCTTTCCTGGAGATGGCTGAACACCTGCCTGCCAATGGGAAGTAGTGAATGAATTCCTTGTTTCGCTTTGCTTGCGTGCGTGGCTTTTGCTTTACTTATTAAACTGTCTTTATCTCAACCCATGACTTTTCTCATTTTAACCCTTCCGATTCTCTCCCCCATCCCACTGGGGGGGGAGTGAGTGAGCGGCTGCGTGGTGCTTAGTTGCTGGCTGGGGTTAAACCCCGACAGTATGTATGCAATTGGAGTGCAGCTTTCTCTTCCTGGAGTAGGAGATTTCCCAAAGCAGTACGCCCTTTCACAAGTTGTTCATGTTGGGTTTTTTGTGTTCCCTTCTGGGAAGAGGAGAGTTCCTGTGGGAAGACAAGCATGTACTCTTGTCCGACAGAGCTGTTTTGGCTGAGAACAGTTTCCTGCCACCTAAACCATTACATGTTGCTTTAGGGAAAACCAGGTTGTCATGAGTCCAACAGGCAGTTTTCTGCCCATGTTTTTGTTGAGAAATCATGCAGGTTATCTCCAGATATCATGGCCTTTCTTTGTAAGCCAGCAATGGACTGTGGTACAGCCCTTAGATGTCTCCTCCCACAGCTTCTGGTCTTTCCCCACTGTTCTGGAGGAAAAGGCAGAACCTTTTCACAGCTCTCTTTGCAGGACATGGCAGTGGGCATGGAGGACTCACCAGAGGACAGCAGCTACTCTGCAACAGCCAGCACCAGCCAGCTAACCTGGGCAGGTGCGCGGGAGGCATCTGCAGGCTGGCTGTGCCCCATCTGGCCAGGCAGGCTCAGCCTCGCCGTCTATGTGGGTTTCTACCTGCATCGCTTCTTCTTGGGCTGTTACTGAAATGGATTTCCAAACATAAACTTTTTTCTAATGTAACTCCTGCCTGTAAGTTTTCCAGTAAATCCCTGCTTTCCATTATCACAAACTGATGGTACAATAAATGTGGACCTACTTCTACTAATAAAGGGATTTTTATCCCCAATGTCACAGGGGCCCCTCAATTCCCTGCACCTATACTTTCTCTTGACTTTCCCCCGGTTTTAGTACCTGGCCGGTGAATGCAGATCCCGCAAGGGACAATCGGGTGAACTCACCCAGTGCTGGCTGTGTCATATGCGGTAGCCACACTTACCAGGCTGGGAACCTGTAGAGTCCCATCTGAGTCACCAAATTGTTACCAAAATGGATTTGCTTGCATTTTTTTTCACTTCTAGTTCATGTGTGGGTACAGGAAAGAAGGCAGCAGACATACACACTGGCTAACCCCCCTTTTTATTGCCGGCCATAAAGGTGCATCTTGGCTGGGAGCCCGAGAAGGACCCCATGTTACAATTCTTGATTCCTTATATGCAATCTTAAGGCTACTCGCTTACTCATTTTTACAAGCTAAAAAACCTATTGGCTTTGGCCATGACATCGCCTGTTACCATTCACTTCTGAGTATTTGTTCACATGAACACACACACACACCCCCCCCGTGCAAGGACGCTTAATGCATATTTATTAGCTGAGTTTGCACTGTTTTGTTGCAACTTTGCTGCTTTCAGCCGGTTTCCATCTGGTTTTGTCTAACAATAGACACACTTGTATAGGCGAGGTCACTGTCAGGCAAGTTCTCTTGCACATGTCTTCGAAGCCGTCTTTGCATAGGAACTTTTTCTTATGTACCACAATCTGCTGGTCAGCTCTGTCAGCAGGGCTATTTCAAAGCCTACGCAGCAGGACACAACTGCTGCCTGACAAGTTTTCTTTATATCAGTGGTGATAACGCCATTTCTAGCTTTCCTTGGGAGACGGGGGGGACCAAAGCTCTTGTATCACAGCTTGGCTTGGTCTGGGAAGGCAAACTGGAAACCACATTGCGGTCACAGACACAACTGTTCTGGGCTGTGAGCTGTGCAAATGCCAGCAGAAAGCTCTGTGAACACTTTGCACATACGCCAAAGCATTCCCAAAGTGTCGCCAGCCCGAGCCCTGACATCCAGAGACTGGTGTTTCATGCCAGCAGGGCAGGGGAAGGTAGAGTTGCCTCCTCTCTGACAGGAGGCTGCCACACTTTGGAGCAGGCTCCTTCTCAGGTGACCCAATGTGTGTTTGAAATCCACCTAGAGAGTATTTATTCTTGAAGAAGAAAAACAATCCCAAAGCATCAAGCTTTGGATCGCTTTGGAGTAAAAAAAAGATAGCAAAGTTAGAGCATTTCTTTTTTTGTTTATCTCAGTTAAAGCATTGTTAGATACCACAGTGATGAGCAATGTATCAAGTCTGAAGATAGCTTCACAAGTTGGCATTTCCAATGTCAATAGTGTCTAATGAGGGCAAACACAGTCACACAATCTGCACAGGTCTGACAGAGCTTCCTACCAACTACCCTGGCAGCTGGTTCTGGTCAGGCTCCTTGTTGACTTCACTAATAACAGCAATGAAATATATGTTTTCTTAAAATCTTTTTTTTTTCTTTTTTTTTTTTTCCCCAGGCATCTTCAGAGGAATAATACTAAAAGGTCAAATAAGAAAAAACTCTGGTCAGAACATTTTACGGACAAGATGCCTTCCATAAAAGGAGCTTCTTGGGGCACAGGCATTCTTCAGCCATGTTCAACCAACCAAGCCTGCCTGCTCTGGCATTTTGTGAGCAGTAATGAACGCCATGCTGCCCAAGCACAAGAGCTGTAGCTAAAGTGTGTGAGAGAGGAGCGGGCAGCAAAGGCACACCCTGCTCGACATCCAGCTGCCAGGATCCTCTGCTTCCCTGGGTGGCATCGGGCACTGCCAGCTCCTGAGCCCTGACCCCATGTCATAGTTTAACCCCCAGTATACAGCTCAGCACCACACAGCCGCTCGCTCACCCCGCCCCGGTGGAATGGGGGAGAGAATCGGAAGGGTAAAAGTGAGAAAACTGATGGGTTGAGATAAAGACAGTTTAATAAGTAAAGCAAAAGCCGTGTGTGGAAGCAAACCAAAAAAGGAATTCATTCACCACTTCCCATCGGCAGGCAGGCGTTCAGCCATTTCCAGGAAAGCAGGGCTCCATCACATCTAACGGTGACTTGGGAAGACAAATGCCATCACCCCGAACGTCCCTCTTCCTTCTTCTTCCCCCAGCTTTATATACTGAGCATGATCTCATATGGTACAGAATATCCCTTTGGTCGGTTGGGGTCAGCTATCCCAGCTATGTCGCCTCCCAGCTTCTTGTGCACCTCCAGCCTACTCGCTGTTGGGGTGTTGTGAGAAGCAGAAAAGGCCTTGACTCTGTGTAAGCACTGCTCAGCAATGATGAAAACAGACCTGTGTGATCAACACTGTTTTCAGCACAAATCCAAAATATAGCTCCATGCTAGGTACTATGAAGAAAATTAACTCTATCCCAGCCAAAACCAGCACACCCCGTAAGGAGCTCAGAGGTGAGGTAACTTTGCACCTATAAATGTCAGACACCAGCTGGAGGAACAGTGTTAGAGGAGGCTTGGAAGCAAAGCTGTCTTTGTCCTGGAAGACGAGGTTGTGATATGACAACTGAATACAGCACTTCGCTGGTGGCTGGTCCCAGGGAAATGGTGCTGGAGCCCCGGTAGTCCTGCTGTGGCAGGGGCAAAAATGGCTGCTCTGAGCAGGGTGGGGGCAGGGTCAGAACGAGATGCCCTGAGCAGGATAGGGACAAAAGTAAATGCCCCAAGTGGGGCAGGAGCAAAGCTAGCCACCCCAATTTGGGCAGGGGCATAAAGAGTCACCTGAGCAGGGCAGGAGTAAATCCAGGTACCCTGTGTGGACAATAGGCAAAATGAGCCTCCCCAAGCAAGAGACGGGATAAACCAGCCATCCTGAGAGGGACATGATGAAAAAAAGCCATCTGAGCAAGGCTGTGGCCAAACTGGATGCCCCGAGCAGAGAATAAAAAGAAGAAAGCCTCCCCAAGTGCAGCAGGAGCCAAACAAACTGTCTTGAGCTCAGCCAGAGTAAAACTAACTGCCCCAAGCAGGACTGGGGAAAAGCAGATGACCCAGGCAGGGCAAGGGCCAAACTGGACAGTTCAAGTGGCGCAGGAATAACAACCAGCTGCTAGTCAGGGCAGGAGCATATTCACTGCCCTCCGAGTGTGTCAAGGGGTTAAACCAGATGCTAAAAAGCCACCCACAAATGATTTTTGGAGCTCCAGAGCGAGAGAGCAGCTGGGTGGGGGCCTGGCAGCCAGCCAGGGTCAACTCAGCGCAGTTGCTGAAGGTGTTGCTTTGGTAGCGCTAGTTCAGAGTCAGCCTATGGCTGTATCTTGGGGGGCAGATACAATTCAGTGGAAATGAACCTATAAGAAACCAGGTGCTTTGCTACACGAGTGTCACAGACACAGACCTGTACCTGGGAAGAGTGGAAAAGAAACCCTCAGCAACCCGAATGTGCCAGCCAAAGCTGTTGACAGGCACACAGCCTGGGCAGGTTTTGCCCTGGGCAGGTTTTGATTCATCTGGCTGGTGCGATTCCAGGAAGAGGTGGGAGCTCTGCCGGCAGATGAACAGCCTTTCGCCAGCAGCGTGTGGGGAAGTGCAGTGGCTGCTGGTGTGTGGGAGATGACTGGGCTGTGTCAGCCGCGTATCCTTGAGGGGACACGTCCCCATGCGGGCCCGTATCACAAAGGGGTAGTGATGCGGCACCCGCCCAGTGCTTGTGACCTCACCTGGCTGGGCTTGGGATCCTGAAAAGTGGGCCAGCGAAAGCTAGTTGGGCTGAGCTGGCCTTCAGGATAACTCAGCTCCTTCCTTTGCTACTTGCGTGGTTACTTTCTTCCAAGCATTTATGGTTTACTGCCCACTTCTCAACTTCCATCCTCTTTCAAAGGTAATTGTGATTTGTCTTTCAGGACAGATCATAGAGTAGGTAGATACGGGATAAAAGTATATGGGCTGGTCTATACCTTCTGAGCTCTAGGCTGAGCTATGACACCTTTATAGGCTGGCCAGAGATGGGCTATGGGCAGAGTTCCTATTTGCTAATTCTTATTCCTTTGCCATATCCTAGGATAGGTAAGCATAGGGGGTGGCAGTGTAGTCTGAGGTGTTGGGCTCAGCCTAGAATGACAAGCCCACCCTGACGGATGCGGTAGGAAGGGAGACAGAAAAGGAGCATGGCAAAGGCAGCCGTTAAAGCAGCGGCTGAAAGCTGGTCACTCCTGCATACAAGGTGGGAAAGTGTGGGCTGGAGAGTCAGAGGGCTCTGCCGCTAATGCTGGCAACAGGTAAGCAGCAGGTCCTCTTCAGAGAAGGTAACACGCAATGCAGTCTTTCAAAAGGGCCTTGGTAACTGCTGTGAACTGGGGCCCCAAGACAGTGATGGTAAGGTCGTCAGCCTGCAGCTCTGCAGCAGTTCCAAGCACCACTGAAACACTTTTGACGGCGGATGCTGTTCTGTGGGTTGCGCTTGGGTTTTTTTTAATCATTTTTTTGAGCTACAAGTATTTCTTTGCAATCAGGTGACGGGAATGGCACTGATCTTTTCTTTCTGCAGTGCGTTCTGACATCCTTTGTCATCCAGAGCTTTCCCTTCTATTTCTGCGAGGAGCAATGGCCGCAATGGGGAATGACTCCTGTGAGTAATGGCTTCACCAGCAGGCTTGGACTTTGTGAATCCCCAAAGGCAACAGGCGTAGCTGGTGCTCCATCCCTGACTGTTGATGTGCTGACAATCTAGAGTGAATTCGGGGCGTTTCCTGATAGCAGCCAGACTTACCCAGGTGTTTTCAGTTAGACACAGGAAAACGCTTTTTGTCACTCCTCTGCCCCCCAAAGTACAAGACTTTGAAAGATGACATTGCTCATGGAAAGATCTGACATCAGTAGGGTTACCTTCTGTGCTAGATACTTGCTTGTGTTTGTCAAGGTACAATCAGGAAAAGGAAAGACTTGACCTGATAATCCAATTCAAGACTCTAGAGGGAAAGGAAGGTAACCTGAGGCACAGAAATCAGAGTGTGGGTTTGTTGGACTTTCGGCAAAGTAAACAGGGGAAGAGACTGTTTTCCAAAACCGTTTCTTGACCAGAAATTGTCAATGGCAGTGTTAGGCTTCCCCCAATGGTTCTGTGTTGAAGGTTAGAGCTGGTTGTCCTGGGTGCTCCTGTAAAGAACTTCGCTTTTAAATATGCTTTCATGCAACACTATTGTCTCATCTCTTTTCAAATGTCATTTCCCTGCAGTCATTGCGGAGGGAATGGCTCCGCCACAAAGGATCCTCTTTCCCCCGGAGAAGATTTGCATGGAGTGGCAGCAAAGACAGAGAGCTGGAGCGGGACTCCACAACCTGGGCAATACGTGCTACCTCAACTCCGTCCTGCAATGCCTGACGTACACACCCCCTCTGGCCAACTACCTGCTCTCTCGTGAGCACAGCCGGTCGTGTGAGTACTTTTATGAACACCTCCTTGTAAATCTGTTGGGCATCTCCTAAGGATTCCCAGAATCTGGAACGTGATTTAGGAGCAAAGCAGCCCTTCTTTGTCAACCTCCCGAGTTGGTGTTCCTCCAACACTCAAGCCTAGAAACCTCTTGTCATATCTAGGTGTGTTCATCTTCAGAAAGGCACCTCTTTCTTGCCCCGGGTCTCGGTTCCCTATTCCTGTGTCGTGGTTTAACCCCAGCCAGCAACTAAACCCCAACGCAGCCACTCGCTCACCCCCCACCTCCAGTAGGATGGGGGAGAGAATCGGGAGGGCACAAGTAGGAAAACTCACCAGTTGAGAAAAAACCAATTTAATAATGGAAATTAAACAAAGTAGAACAGTAATAATAACAATGATAGCAACAACAATAGCAGAATATACAAAGCAGGTGATGCACAATGCAACTGCTCACCACCCGCAGACCGCGTGTCATGAAAGGGGAGAGCCTCCCCCCTCTCCCCCCTCAGTTTTTATACTAAGCGTGACATCACACAGTATAAAATACCCCATTGGCCAGCTGGGTCAACCACTCCGGCTATGCTTTCCCCCCCAGCTTCGCCTGCACTTGGCAGAGCATGGGAGGCCGAAAAGTTCCCGGTGCAAGCACCACCCAGCACCAACCAAAGCATCAATGGGCCATCAACGTTCCTCTCATACCAAACCCAAAACACAGCACCCCCCCCAGCTACTGGGAAAAAAGTTAACTCTGTCTCAGCCTGAACCACTACATCCTGCAAGTTAAACTCTCTTTGCTTATTGCACAGAAAACTTCTGTCAGTTTAGCATCCTTCTGAAGAAAGTTTTCTATGCACTAAAATGTCCTGGGCTTGTTGGGACATTGGCACCTTGGGAGAAGAGGAGTGGAGACTGTTCTTATAACTTCAAGGTCTCCATTAGGTTTTCCCATCGCTATGCATATTTTGCTAACCTGAGAAGCTTGCTTCCCTCCCTCTTCAGGTCACCAGCCAGGCTTCTGCATGATGTGCAGAATGGAAGCGCACGTTAACAACGTCTTGCATTCCTCAGCCAGTGCCATCCAGCCTTGGGCTGTCGTCAATGTCCTCACAAGTAAGTCATTTCAGGTGCTTTGACATGTTTTCTTCCATTCTTGTAGGAGAGAACTACTAACTTGTTCTTTCTTAGGAATAGGACAACGTTTTGTACTTGGCAGGCCGGGAGACGCCCGCGAGTTCTTACACTGTACTGTCAATGCCATGCAGAGAGCTTGTCTGAGTGGAAGTGGCGAGTAAGCACAAGCAAATTATCTTTTCAGTGTTCCCAGGCCCTTTGGGATGTACTCCCATTAAGGAAAAACTATGCCCAGGGTTTTCAGACAAAGCAAAACTCTTGGAGGAGATAACTCTGCCTCACCATTTATTTCCAGCTTGGACATCTCTTCTCAAGCAACTACCATTGTCCATCAAGTATTTGGGGGCTTTCTGAGATCCAGAGGTACTTCTCCACAACTATTGCTCTCCTTGGAATTGCCTGTGCCCTTCTGTCTGCCTGTGATAAACAGCTGTTCGTGTGACTGGTGTAGTATGACAAGCATAAACTGGCACAGTCGACTTCCCCTATCACTGAGCATTTCGATTTGCCTTCCAGTCACGTGCTTGAGCTGCAAAGCAGTTTCCGATTCCTACGGGGCCTTCCTGGATATTCCTTTGGATATAAAAGTAAGAGGTTTTGTAATTGTGCTTCAGGACATCCTCCTGTAGCTTTCCAGAATCAACACAGTTGGCTTAAAAATTGTATACTGTGAAAACAAGAGAGCTTGGTGGTGGGTGGGAAGTGGAATGGATGGTGTCCTTCAGGGGAGGCCTGGCAGTGGTCTCCCTCTCGGTGCTGGATTTAAGCTGGACAAGCACGCATTATCCTCTCTGCACCCTCTTCCCTTTGCCCTCCCTCAATACCCATCTAGCTCCTAGGCTGATGCATTGTATTGTTTTCATTATGGATGACCATGCACACTATCGGTAGCTGAACTGAGCAGTGCCACAGAGAGGTCGCTCTTGACAGGCCCGGGAATCCCTGGGAATTGAGGGAAATGTTCAGCGTAATATTCTTTTTCTGCCTCCTTCTGGACACTGTAGGTTCCCAGTGGGTCTCCTCAGCATCAGCTACCTGGGTTTTTGCATAAACTCCTAGTAAGTGTTTGGGTGAGGGCATTTCTCCGAACTCAGTGCTCTCCCTTTTTCACACCTCCAGGCAGCCCCATCTGTCACCGCAGCTCTGGAGGACTTTGTGAAACTGGAGCAGCTGGATGGCGAAAACTGCTTTAAATGTAGCCAGTAAGATGATTACTAAAGATGTATTAATACTAGATCCTGCATGAAGGTGCTGCATGTCATTGAGCATAAGTTAGCTTTTCCCATAGGTTTAATGCACAATAATGAGATGCAGCTTTTTTTAATATGGCCTTATTGTACTGAATAGCCTTAAAATAGCGAAAGGATGCATGAGACATGAAAGCTTGTTTGGCATTCTAGGGGAGGAAAAGGGTGTATTTAAGGGTGCATTTAAGGGTGCATTTGGCCCTGTGCTTGGTTTCAAGGTGTGACAAGATGGTTGCTGCCTCCAAGAGGTTTACAATCCATCGTGTGCCCAAGGTTCTCACGGTGTGTCTGAAAAGGGTTGATCAGCAAGGCGGGAAGATCAGCAAGGTGTGTATGCAATTGGAGTGCAACTTTCTCTTCCTGGAGCAGATTTCCCAAAGCAGTGCGCTCTTTCACAAGTTGTTCATGTTGGGTTTTTTGTGTTCCCTTCTGGGGAGAGGAGAGTTCCCATGGGAAGACAAGCATGTACTCTGCTCTTGCAGAGCTGCTTTGGCCACGAACAGTTTCCTGCCACCCAAACCATTACATGTTGCTTTAGGGAAAAGCAAGTGTTCATGATCCCCAGAGATGTATTTATACACCTCTAGCCTTTAGTCTTGGAAGGTTATTTCATGTAGTATTTCAGGATTGTTTCTGAGCCCTCTTGATCTCTCTGTAGCTTGTGGAATATCCCGCATACTTGGATCTTCGCCCATACACATCTCAGACAGCTGGAGAACCGCTCCTCTACTCCTTATATGCTGTCCTGGTGCATAGTGGTGACAGCTGTCATGAAGGACACTATTTCTGCTACACAAAGGTAAAAAGCAACTTCCTTCCTTACAAGGGAAAAATGTGTGCTTGGGAAGACAAACTTCCATGGCAGTGTTGCTGCTAGCCAAGGCTCTTGGTGAGAAGGTCTCCTTACCGGCTGCATTTGATTTGTTTTCGTGTACTCTTGGTTCTGTAGTTTTCTGCCTGTTTTTGTGGAGAAACCATGCAGTTCATCTCCAGATATTGATGCCTTTCTTTGCAGGCCAGCAATGGATTGTGGTATGAGATGAACGATACATCTGTGGTTCTTCATGACATCGACACAGTTCTCAGGCAGCAAGCTTATCTACTGTTCTATCAGGTAATAACAAGTAATAAAATGTGTTTAGAATAGGTTTCCTTTCATGGTTTTGATATTTTTCTTTTCAGCCTCCAGAGTGTTTCCCTTTCCATCACAGGAGACAATTACTCCCTGTATCACTCAGTTCCCTCGAATCTGAACTACCCCATGTCAATTCTGATCTTTCCCTGCTTGGCTTTAGGCTGCTGCCCTGGTGTAAACTGCTAGTTGTCTACTTCTGCTCTCTGAAGCTGGCTAATGTAGAGAAGAGTACTTCAAGGGCCTACACGAAAGATGGGGAGGGACTCTTTATCAGGGAGTGTAGTGATAGGACAAGGGGTAACAGGTTTAAACTGAAGGAGCGAAGATGTAGATTAGAAGAAATTCTTTACAGTGAGGGTGGTGAGGCACTGGAAGAGGTTGTCCAGAGAAGCTGTGGATGCCCCCTCCCTGGACGTGTTCAAGGCCAGGTTGGATGGGGCTTTGAGCAACCTGATCTAGTGGAAGGTATCCCTGCCCGTGGCAGGGGAGATGGAATTAGATGATTCCTTCCAATCCAAACCATTCTATGATTCTATGATCCTATGAAATAGAGGCTGTAGGGGGTATAAAGACGAGGTCTTGCTCCGAAAGGGGCAGACCTGGTGGGAAGACCCTGATCGAATTTCCCATTTGTAGTCTTGGTTACACTGTCTCTCTGTTGTAGAAACCGCTCCAAGAAAATGACTAAACCCCAGAGAAGGCTTCAAGAACAGCCCTAAACAGAGATCACTCTTTATTTATCCAGGTGCTCTGATTTGAAAATCAGAGAAAGGGTTTCTTCCTCACCAGCACCATCATATGCCCGTTCCTTCCTCAGTCAGTGGGGGACCAGCAGCAAACCGGTGGGTTCTTTGGGACCACAGGGACTGCCTCGTAGGAATAAGGTAACTCTGGGGGGTGGGTCAGGGCACCAGATGGACAGTGGCTTTCTTTCTGGAATCTTGGTATTGCTCTCTTTTCCCTCCCACACTGCAGCTTGCTTCACAGCTACAACGCTGCTCCCTCTCAAAGCATCCCACCTAGATCCATCCCATTTGTCCACCTTTGGCCCTTCTGCCTTCGCAGCCCTCTGGGAGAGCCTTTGGGAGGCCATTAGCTGTCCCCTCACAGAGCTTCTGGGGATTCCCCACTGTTCTGGTCCTTTCAGGAGGAAAGGGCAGGACCCTTTCACAGCTCTCTTTGCAGGACGTGGCGGTGGGCATGGAGGACTCTCCAGAGGACAGCAGCTACTCTGCAACAGCCAGCACAAGCCAGCTAACCTGTGCAGGTGCATGGGAGGCATCTGCAGGCTGGCCATGCCCCATCTGGCCAGGCAGGCTCAGCATCACCTCCTACGTGGGTTTCTGCTCACATCGCTTCTTCTGCAGCTGCATAAAGCTGGTGCCCAGTCTGCTGTCAACCATTTGACCATGTGCTGCACACTGTGCGAGAAGACAGCAACCAAGAGGAGCACAGATTCAGCCCTTCCTCCCACTGCCAGAGGAACAATGCCAGGGAGAGGGCCCAGAGCGGATCCCTGCAGTGGGACAATGATCTCCGCAGCTGGTTTGTGGACACACGGACTACGACTACTCAGCAGGGAGGAGGAGAACTGGTCCTCCAAGTCATGACCGCGCTTCCAGGGATGACACAGCTCCAGAGCCCTCCAACAGCAGCTCTCAGTCGGTTCCCACACCCAGGGCTGCTCAGGAGCAAACTCAGCTGAGGCAGATGGAGCAGAGCAGATTCCCACAGCAAGGCTATGATCTCCGCAGTCGGTTTGTGGGCACCATGGACTATGAGCCCTAAGCAGGGAGGAGGAGGAGAGTTTCAGCAGCCCAGAAATGCATGTCAGGCAAACTCTCAGGGTGCTGCAGTGGTGACAGGGGCAGACTGCGACCCTGGATGAGGGAGGAGCACAGCATCTGACTCCTGCAATGCTGGAGAGGAGCAGGAGGGGGAGGAAGAATCCAGGAAGCAGCAAAACTACTCCCAGCAGGGACCAAGCTGCACAAAGGGCACCAGCAGCCCACCCTGTCCCTCGTCCCATTACTGCCTCTGGCCAGGAAGAGCTCAGACTGATCTTCCAGAGAGTTAGACAGCTCTGCCAGCTGGCCCGCCTGCCCACAGGTCTCTCCAGGAAGAGCTTTAATCCATGTTCAGTTTTTGGGATCACCTTGCAAAAGCAACACTCATTTGGCACCAACAGTCAGAAAAGCCAAAGCCAGAATTAAAAACACTTGTTGGCCTTGCATATGTAATTTATGGGGTGTTTTCTTCTCTGTAGGTTTTGAGGCAATTGGTGGAAATACACAGTGTGGGAGGTTTGTGTTATGGGATTTTGAAAGCAGTGTGCTTGCATGTGCCCATCTTGCAATCTCTTCTTTTTAAATATGGAGTTCAAGTCACTCAAATGGAAATGGGCTGGATGAGCCAACAGCTCATTTCAGTGGGACTGAAAACCGGCTGAACGGCCAGGCCCAGAGGGTTCTGCTCAGTGGCACCAAGCTAGTGCGAGGCCAGTAACTAGTGGTGTTGCCCAGGGGTCAGTACTGGGTCTGATCCTGTTTAACATCTTCCTTAATTAATAGTCTGGATGGTGGGGCGGAGTGCACCCTCAGCAAGTTGGCAGATGACACCAAACCTAGAGGAGTGGCGCTTAGGCCAGGGGGTGGTGCTGCCATCCGGAGGCACCTGGGCAGGCTGGAGAGATGGGCTGACAGGGATCTTATGCAGTTCAGCAAAGCGAAGTGCAAAGGGTGCTGTGTGGGTGATGAGCGCCGGCACAGGCTGCCCAGGGAGCTTGTGGAGTCTCCATCCTTGGACATGTTCCACAGCTCTCTGGACATGGTCATGGACAACTGACTGCACGTGGCCCTGCTTGAACAGCGGGTTTGACCAGGTGACTTCACCCTCCAGGTGATCTCCCAGCCAGCCTCAAGTAACTGGTGATTCTGTGAAATGGATGCCGAGAAGAGGATCCAGCCACCAATGCTGTCCCCCTCAGGCAGCCATCGACGGCTCCACCAGGAAGCTGCAGCCCATGGAGAGGAGCCCAGGCCAGAGCAGGCTCCTGGCAGGAGCTGTGGTCCCTGGAGAGGAGCCCAGGCAGCAGCACGTTCTCTGGCTGAAGCTGTGGCCCATGGGGCCCAGGCAGGAACAGGGGAACGGCATGGGGAGGAAAGGGCAGCAGAGATGAGGCGCTGTGGGCCACCCACAGCCCCATTCCCTGTGCCCCATTCCCTGTGCCCCTGCACCGCTTGTGGGGGGAGAGGGGGGCCGAGGAGTCGGGAAGGGAGGAGTGAGGCTGAGCCTGGGAAGAGTGGAGCTGGGGGAAGCTGTTTTAGTTTCATTTTGTTGCTGCTCTCCCGCTCCCTTTTTACTTGACAACAAATTGGCAGCCTGAGGAGAAGGGGGGAGAGGCAGGCTGGGGGCAGCCAGGGGGGCCCCACTCACCAACCTAAACCAGTTACCACCAGTGTAACACTGGTTCAGGATACCCGTGGTAGGAGCAGCATAAACCCATTTTCCTTTTCCCACCCTTCCTGGCTGCCGGGTGCAGCTGAGCCAGAGGCTGGGCAGGGGAGGGCTCATCCTGTCAGTGCTGCTAATGGCGGCAGAGGAGATGCCTTCTCCTCCTCCTCTTCCTTCTCCTCCTCTACCTCCTCATAACGCAGTTTTCTCCTGCTGCCTCCTCATCCTGCTTGTCATGCTGTGTTCTCCTTCTGAGGAGGAGAATAAGGAGGAGGATGAGAAGGCAGCAGGGAACAACAGCATAACAAGGAGGAGGATGAGGATGGAGGAGGAGGAGGAGGAACAGGAGGGTGAGAAGGAGGAAAAGGAGGAGGAGGAAGAGGAGAAGGAGGAGGCAGCAGGAGACAACAGCATGACGAGTAGAAGGAAGAGGAGGAGATGGAGGAGGAGGCATCAGGAGACAACAGCATGACAAGGAAAAGGAGGAGGAGGCATCAGGAGACAACAACATGATGAGGAATAGGAGGAAAAGGAGGATGAGGAAGAGGAGGCAGAAGATGAAAAGTGAGTTTTTCCCTACCTATTCCTTCTCCTTTTCTTCATATTATTTCTGTTCCTACTCCTCCTCCTTATCCTTTATCTCCTCCTTCTCTTCTTCCTCCTTTTCTTCCTTCTGTTCTTTGTCCTCATCCTTCTGTTCCTCATCTTCCTTCTTTTTTCCTGTTTCTTCTGTTCCTCCTCCTCCATCTCTTCCTGCTGTTATTCTTATTCCTTTCATTCTACTTGTTCTTTCTGTTCTTCCTGCTCCTCCTTTTCCTCCTTTCTTCCTGATCCTTCTTATCTTCATCCTCCTCCTCTTCCTCCTGTTCTGTGTGCTCCTCCTGTTCCTCCTTCCTTCCTTCCTCCTCCTCTTCCTGTCATTCCTCATGTTCAGCTTCCTCCTGTTCCTTCTCCTCCTCCTTGTCCTGTTTCTCCTCTGGTTCTTCAAGTTCCTGCTACTTTTCATTTATTCATCCTCTTCTTGTTCTGCCTCTTCCTCATCCTTCTGTCCCTCCTAGTCTACCTTTTTCTACTCTTCCTCCTCATCCTTCTCCTTTTCATGCTGTCCTGGTTTCGTCTGGGATAGAGTTAGTTTTCTTCCTAGTAGCTGGTATAGTGCTGTGTTTTGCATTTAGTACAAGAATAATGTTGATAACACACTGATGTTTTAGTTGTTGCTAAGTAATATTTACACTAGTCAAGGACTTTTCAGCTTCTCACGCTCTGCCAGGTGCACAAGAAGCTGGAAGGAGCACAGTCAGGACAGCTAACCAATGAGGTATTCTATACCATATGATGTCATGCTCAGTACATAAACTGGGGGTTGGTCAGGGAGGGGCAATCGCAGCTTGGGGACGGGCTGGGCATCGGTCGGCGGGTGGTGAGAAATTGCATTGTGTATTACTCATTTTGTATATTCTATTCTTCTTCTTCTTCTTCTTCTTCTTCTTCTTCTTCTTCTTCTTCTTCTTCATCATCATCATCATCATCATCATCATCATCATCATCATTATTATTATTATTATTATTATTTTTCCCTCCCTTTTCTGTTCTATTAAACTGTCTTTACCTCAATCCACAAAGTTTACCTTTTTTTCCCCTGATTGTCTCCCCCATCCCACTGGAGGGGGCAGGGAATAAGTGAGCGGTTCTGTGGTGTTTGGCTGCCTGCTGGGTTAAACCACAACAGTCCTTTTTGGCACCCAACGTGGGGCTCGAAGGGTTGAGATAACGACAGATGTTACCAAAGTGTGTTGAGGCAAATTTGTTATAGGCATTCATTATATTGGTTTAATGGTCGCCAGTCACAATGCTGATTTATTGGCTCTCAAAGTTGTTGGACTGGCTCTCAATGTTGGGTTATGTAATACCTTACTTGCAGTATATTTTCCCTGTTGTGGTATTTGTCACGGTTCAGAGCTGGGTCAAGGTTATCATTTTGTTGCACTATGTAACACTGTTTTATGATATGGTAAAATTATTGATCGTGAATCTAATCTGGTATTTGTACTCAGCATTGCTGTCATCTCCATACCTCGGGAGATGGTATGGAGATTCCACCTCTCGGAAATTATTAATAATTACAGTCTTTAACTTTTCTCCTCAGAAAACCAATTTATGGAGGAGACGGAGGGCGGATACTTTCCCCCACTTCTTCATCTTCCCTTTCATATCTTCAGAAACTCCTTTTTCTTCTATCCTCTTCATGAAACCCTCTACAACAGTTCTTGAGAATTTTGAATATCCTTGGGATATTCAAACAAGCATGTTCCTATTGCTATGTCTCCTGAATGTGGTTCAGGTCTTGTTTAGTGTTAAACAACTATTTAGGAATACTGTCCAGAGATCAACCCCAGCAACAGGCACTGTGGCTACTCAAACCCCAGCGACAGGCACTGCAGCTACTCCAACTTTTCTTCCTTTTATTATTTTCCTCATTATGTTTGTCCTCCTCTTCCTTTTCTTGTTAATCCTCCTTGTTCTATTTCTTATCATCCTCCTTGCCTTGCTTCTCCTCCTGTTCATCTATTGCTGCCTCCTTTTCCTCCAGTTCCTCCTCTCCATCCTCCTCCTCTTTTTCCTCCTCTTCCTCCTCCTTCTATTCTTTCTTCTCTTCCTCTTCTTCCTCTGTTTCTTTTTCCTCCTTCTCTTGGTCGTCTTCCTCATGTTCTTTTTCCTCCTTCTCCTACCTCTTCCTTCTGTTCTTCTTCCTCCTCTTCTTCTTCCCCCAATCTTCCTCTTCCTCCTCCTTCTCCTGCTCTTTTTTCTACTCCTGGTAGAGTAGAGTCTTTGTTCTCCCCCTCCTCCTCATGTTTTTCCTCCCCCTGTTTTTACTCCCCCTCTTCCTGCTCTTCCTGTTCCTCCTGCTCCTCTTCCTGTTCTTATTCCTCCTGTTCCTTCTGTTCTTCATCCTCTTTTCCCTCTTCTTCCTCATCTTTCTCTTCCTTATTCTTGTACTCCCCCTCCTTTTACTCCTCCTTCTTCTCCTCTTCCAACCCCTCCTGCTCTGTTCCTTCTTCCTGTTTCTTCTCCTCCTGGTGTTCCTCTTTCTCCAGCTCCTGTTCCTCCTCCATCTCTTTCTTTTTGCTTGTCCTCTTCCTCCTCTTCCTGTCCTCCTTCCTCTTTCTGCTTCTCTTGTTCATTTCCCTCCAACTCTTCTTTATGTTAATCTAATTCCTCCTCCTGTGATGTTCTCCATCCTTCTTCACCTTTTCTAGGACATGATGTATCCTCTCTGCATCATGATGGACCGTAATCAGAGTTCTTTGTCCGTTGTTTCGAATCTGGTTTAGCAATTGATTCAGGTCATCATGTTGTAACAGTTTTCGTACTAATGTAAGATTCATTCCAATGGGGGTAGGTAGTAGATCTTGACTGTAGCAAGTAGAGCTTGATTGTAGCAACTGATGGGTTGTAACAGGAGCTAAATAGTTGAAGTCACATCCCACAATCTTAGTAAAATTACAAATACAGATATTTGAGTGGTTAGATGTTTCCACAGTGGTGTTGTCTGTAAATATAGAATCACAAAGAGTTCTCATGCAAACACATCCATTTCCAACATATATAAGTACAGTTTCAGGGGTTTCATCAGGATGTATTTCAAAATGACAAACATTTTGTCTAGTGTCAAGACAAATGTCTTGAGCCTTAATTGTATTGCTTGCACAAATAAATCCCTGTTGTTCTCGCACAACACATGCATCAACATCAATAATTTGCCATTTATTCCCATTTTGTTGGGCCCATACTCTATGTTCTAACGGATACAGTACCGTTCCATTGTGATTTAATCCCAGAGCAATGATTGGGTATATGATAGATACCGAAGCACTGCGTATTGTCAAAACAAAAGCTGTGACTTTGCTGTCAGTGGGGTCATAAGTAAAATTGACTAGATGCGACCAAGATTGGAATTCTTTTTCAAATTTAGTTGCATTATCCCAAACTACCTTTTGGATTTCAGTGGGCAAGGTGCACTCATCACCTTCCCTTATAATTGCTGCCGCGGTAGATGGTATCCATAATTGAGCCTGCATGCAGCTAAGAGCTAGAGAAATGTTATTTTGAATTGTGCCAAATGCATTTGTGATTAGTCGGTGGTCCTTTTCATTAATTCTTTCCCATGTAGGCAATATATTAGCCAAAAGCCACTGGCTCGTTCCTAATGCTGTCAAAGAAGATCGTAATGGGTGTTCTAATTTATGTAAATCACTTGTTGCCGAATTTATTTTCTTTGTTAAAACTTCAGCATCCACGCTGTTCAATATTCCTAGTTCCGTTCCCAGAATGCCAGTCACATCTCTCCTTGATCGTTTTGGAGAGGTGAGGGTTCGCCCATGCACCCACGCTAACCACCCTGTAAAAGACGTATTCAGGAATGGTGAGCAAGCAGGTTTAATTGTAGAGATATCAACTTGCATTGATAGCTCCACTCGTTTTAGAGACCACAATGGATTAAACTGCACTTGCTGTTGTCCTATGTTCTTGATTATATAGGGACCAATATCATAAATGTGAGGAGACAGTTTGATAGGAGGCTGAGTTGGTGAATATGGTTGTGCAGTATCAATCCTGAATTGAAAACCTAAGCTGGAATGAGAGTTAGGGTTTGTCCAAAGACACATTACGAGTACTGAATGGGATATAGTAAAAGTATACCAGCATTCGTGTTTAAAAGGATAGGTATGTATGTTGTCTTTTCCTTCAATGTTGCTTACAACAATGTGTAGGGTTGTTGTCATACATTTAGTATGATTTTCAATTCAGCATCCTATCGAAATGGTGTCTCCTTTGGTTCCCTTTAAGGATGGAATTTGTTGGGTTTCATTTTCATCTGTAATAATCCATTCCTGCCTATGAAAGGTGATGTTACTGTGTAGTGCTGTTGCAGATAAATTTAGATCAGGTGTAGGTACGTTAAAAAGTATGTATGCATCAACCCACGGCCACCCCGTCGTACACAAATTCCAAATTTTGTGCTTGTTAATCATAAAATCAAACAGTAGTTCTACACCACGATTACTCCAGAAGCAAAATGTGAGAACAGGTTGCATGAAAATGAAATTGGACGAACAATTTCGTTCTGGTGTTTTATAGCAAGATTTCTCATTGTCTTTATGTTTAGAAAAATCAGTGTAGTCTATTTTAATTTCAGTGCGTTTTTTTGTGGGTAGATCCATTGATTACACGGCACCCTATTTTTATTTCTTTCCCTGGTGTGGCTTGAAGTGATAAAATTTGATGAATGTTATTGTGAGATATCTTAATTTCTTTCTGGTGTAGTGTCTCCCATCTCCATTCATCTTTTGAATATGCCTCATTCCCATGTATAACTAAAATAGCAAGTTTCAGGTTTGTCTTATCCGTTGGTAGGATTCCCAGACTTCCAGTATAATTTAGTAGTGCATGGTCCCAAGGATCTTGGGCCTGAACTAGAAGGATTATACTTATCTTGACTAAAAGGAAAAACAAAATTGGACTGGGGAGATGCTGCTGTTGTTGTTGCCATCAGTATAGGTTCACCTTCTCCTGTTGAAGAAAGAGAAAGAAGACGTTTCGGTGGGGAAGGCCGAACAGGTTACCCCTTTTAGAAAGAAGGAAAAATCCATCTAGTACTGATTCTATGTTTTGCACCACTGCTATTAGTAGCTTCCCAAGCAAGTGGGCCACAGGGTTTAATTAAAGTCATAGGCACAGTTCCAATTTGTGGTAAATTTACCGTAACAGGTTGCCCTGGCTGTAATGTTAGAAGACATTTTCTTTCATCAGTAGGGGGAATATTAGGCTCAGCTTTTACAAAGAATGCTTAGCTCACAAAACTTCCAGTGGGTCCGTATCATTATTTAATCGATGGAGTATTTCAGAAAGTTGTGTATCCCACCGGACTTCGTGTGGCTTAAGGCTCTTTCTATCATCCTATTTGATTGGGGGTAGGAAGGGGTGTGGAATACCCATCAAATTTCTTTCTGTTTTGCCCATTCTTGCACTTCCCTATTTGTGAAATGTGAGCTGTTATCACTTTGGATAACATCAGGAGTAGGTAGACTAGAGAACCAAGAAGATAGTCCTCGTACTGTGTTTTTCCCATCAGCTTTTCGGCATTTAGTTGCCATAAGCAAGCCGGAGACTACTTCTACCCCTGTGAGGATATATCGATATCCTCCAGAAGATTTTAGTGGCCCGATGTAATCAATTTGCCATGTGGACCACAGAGTCTTTCCCTGACTGACATGTAAGGGTGGTGCTTTAGCAGGGTGATTCGTTTGTAATTTTAATCTACATTGAGGACATTCTGTAAGAATAATTTCACAGGTTTTCCTGTCTAGAGGCCAACCCTTACTTTGTGCAGCAAAATAAAGTGCTTCTTTGCCTGTATGACCTAATTTTTGATGTAACCATTCTCCTAATTGATACCACTCAGAATTTAAGGAATTTCCTATTTTTATTTTTCTAATTTTTGCCAATTCATCTGCCTTTTGATTCCAATTTGTGGCTGGTTCATTATTTTTAGCATGAGCTTTCACCCATCCCATCTTGAATGGAGTGTTTCTGGCTATTTTAAGTAATAGTTGCCAATCTTGAGATCTCCTAACTGGAGATCTATTTACTTCCCAGTTCAGGACTTCCCACTGACAAAGCCACTGTGTGTGGGCACCTGCCCACATGGCATAGGAGTCGACATAGATAACTTTTGCTCCGTTTTGAGCTGCTAGAACAACTGCCCTTAATTCTCCTACTTGTGCACTACTTTCACCTTCTTCTATGATTTGTTTGCCAGTGTTGATGTTTAATGCAGCAGCCTTGTATTGCCATCTGCCATTTATTCTCCTTGCTGAGGCATCAGTAAGCCAAATATCTACTGATGGTGTTCCCTCAGTAAAGTGAGGTGCATTTAAAATAGATGAGGGTTTAAAAGTTTGTTGTAAGGCTAATGGGTCTGCATTCATAGGCATCTGTAATTTAGAGAGTTTAGTGTGTCCTTCAGTTAATCTCATTTCTTCTGCAATTCCTGTCAAATAAGCATACCATTTCCTAATTGTAGGCTTTTGTGCAATTCCTTGTGGGGGGGCAGTCCCCTTCAGAACTGCTTCCAATAAATTAAATGGACCTCTGGTTTGTACAGGTTGTTCCTGGTGTATTTTCTCAGCTTGTTTCACTGCTTGGACTAAAGACAATAGTCCCTTTTCCCACTAGGAATATCTTTGTTCTGTCTCTTTAAATGCAGTCGAACTGAATGTCAAAGGTCTTTTTGGTCCATCAGGGCCAGTTTGGAATAGATTACAATAAGTACTGTGTTCAGCAAAACCCCATTCTGCTATAATAGGGTCATGGGAGTGTACTGGTCCCAATGATTGATATGCTTTTAATTCCTGAATTAGAGTTTTGACTGCCTCTTCATGTTCTGAATTCCATTCCCATGATTTTCCTTTTCGTAAAAGTGAATATAGTGGGCGAGCAATGATAGAAAATCCAGGTACATGTTTTCTCCAATACCCTAAAGTACCCATAAGCTGTTGTAATTCTTTCTTAGATTGGGGCATCTGCAATTGTTCTATTCTACTTAGGGTGTCCGGTGGAATTGTTGCGCTACCTGCAATCCACCAAGTACCTAAAAACTTTACTTCTCTACTTGGTCCCTGACATTTCTCAAAGGGGATTTCAATTTCTGCTTTATGTAACACTTGCCACACTGCTGTTGCTGCTTCCCCTACCTCTTCAGAGGAATCTCCTCCAATTAGAATATCATCTATATATTGGTACAGTTTCACATTCTGGGGAAGTGAGACTGTTTGTAAAAGTTCAACAAGCGCAGCATGAGCAATTGTGGGTGAATGTTTATACCCCTGTGGGAGTCTGTTAAAGGTGTATTGTATGCCATCCCAAGTAAAAGCAAATTTCTCTTTATCCTTTTCCTGTAAAGGGACCATAAAGAACATATCCTTTACATCTAATGTTGCCATCCATGGGTGTGCGGCTGCTTGTAATGTGGCTGTTAAAGTTGCAATATTAGGTACGGCAGCCGTTAGCGGAGCTGTGTTGGCATTTAAGTGCTGATAATCAATTGTTAATCGCCACCTCCCGTCTGGTGAATTATATGGGGAGTGGGTTTTGGAAATAATGTGTCATTTTTCCAAATCTGCTATTACTTCAGAGATTCCAGCTCATGCCACAGCAGAAATGGGATACTGCGGGACGTTAGTGATTTTTGAATCAGGAGTGCGGGAGCTGCACGGAGTACGCGCACTATCATTTCCCAATTTTTATCAGGGTTAGGGTCGACATTTGAACCAAAGGACCACACGCTGCCATCCAGCAGATGCCAGGTTTGACTGTTCAAAACATCGAAACCTAAAATATTTTCATTGTGATCTTTAATTGCAAAGCGAGTAGGTGATATACGCTTCTCACCCGGAAGCCATAAATTAACTTTCACAGCTTGGCACATAACACTTGCTCGGTTCACTCCAGTGATTTTAACTCTTTGCCATCCGGGTTGTACACCCAGCTTCTCGGCATCTTGTTGTGTTAATATTGAAATTTGTGCTCCCGTATCTATTAAAAATTTTACCAATTGTTGTCGAGGACCAGCTGGAATTAAAATATATTTTTGCTTTAATGATGGATCTAGCCTCATATTCAGAGGAATCTGAGGGGAACAAGGGGTCATGATTTCTTTCATCATAGTCATCAGGATCACAGCAAATATCACCATCCAATTCCTCAGGGGATACAGTTAATTTCCTAATTTGTACAATGTCAGGGGGATTCGGAGCCTACATAAGCATCATCTCGATCTTTTCTTCCAACTTTTGTGATTTCTCCTTTTCTTCCTCTAACTGTTTTTGCAACTGCTTTATTTTCAAGGACAGTATTAATTCAACTTCCTTTCTGCCTTCTATTTCTTCTTTCAGGTCCTGCTCCCTTCTATTGTTATTCTTTCTGTACTGATGAGCAGCTTCCAAACAGGTGCCTAACATTTTGCAAATAATTCCTTTTCCATCTTTTATATAGCCCCTAACTACTTTTAGTTGTTTTTCCACAGCTTCCCAATCATGCCAATTATTACGAGCCCATTCTTCTGAGAATTTGGGACTTGGATTTATTTCATGTTTTTGTAAGTAATCAGTGATACTACTTGCCATCCTGCTGACTACGCCAATTTGTTGCGAATCAGTGGTTTAGAGGCTGCTTAAAGAATCACCATCAAAGATATTAGCAGAAAGTTATATTAATAGAGATTTATAAAGGTGCGACCTAACAGAATTCGATGGCAAGGTTCACTCTATTACTTATTACACGGGTGAAACATGCAAACATACAAAGGAAAATCATCTAAGGGTTTATATTTCAGGGACAGTCTAGGTTTCATTCACAATTTAGCAACACTTAATTATCAACTGATCATTAACAAACTTTAGTAACGCTTAATCATTAACTAATTCAATATTTGCAAAGTGAGTTAGTAGGTCTACTACAATCGCAACTTAATTACAGATTATGCTTACTACTAATTCACACACACAGAGAAACATATATATATATAAAAAAATAGAAAGAAGGTACCTGTTAAAAATTCCCCTCGATGTCAGTGAAAAAATATTCACGTCGAATGTCTAGGCATTCCCTCTCAACGGGCGAAGGGTTGAGCTTCGAAAGGGACTCACCCAGGACTCAGCGGTCCTCCGAATATCGCAGGCCTGAAAGATCGCAAGCTCTGAGAGGTGTCCCACTCAGAGGGAGATGCTGGGTGCAGCCCACTGCGGTCCAGGAGAGCTCAAAGGGCCTCACTTAGGACCACCGTTTATAGGTTCGCAAGATGGTTGGCTTTAGTCATCTATAAATTTCCATCCTGGCCACAGTCCCAGGTGGTAATTACTAAAAAATTCTCAAGGTTTCAGTGTTGTTCTACTGGACGCCTGGGCCAGGCAGTAGGAGTAGCCTCAGTAGCCTCAGCTATGCAGAGTTTCTGATACAGTCAAGGAGCGCTGAACTGCCAGACTTCAATACACCAAGGCTGAGGTTTCATGGAAATTTCTGAGATCAACAAGTGGCCCAGGGAAGAAAAGGGGGCGGGGGGGTATGAATGCACCACTGCACGAGGCAATAGGAGGAGGCAACAGGAGCAGAAGGACACAGCAGGCAAGAGAAGTTGGAGGCAGCAGGAGGCAACAGGAGGAGGAAAAAGAGGAGGACACAAGTAAAGGAGGAAGAGACAACAGGAAGACAAGGAAGAGGAGACAAGAGGAGGTAACACGAGGCGAAGAAGTCAACAGAAGGTAACGGAAGGCAATAGGTGGCAAAAGGAGAACAAGGAGGAGAAGGAGGAGAAGGGAACGGGAGGCAACAGAGGAACACGAGGTAAAAGACGAGGAGGGAACGGAAGGCAGCAGAATGTAACATGAGGCAACAGGACAAGGAGGAGGAGGAAACAGGAAGCATCAGGAGGTAACAGGAGGTAACAAAAGAGGAGGAGGTGGAGGAGAAGGAGGCAAGAGGAGGTAAGAGGAGGAGACACAAGGAGGAGGAATAGGACATAGGAGAAAACAGGAGAAGGAGACAATAGGAGGCAACAGGAGTAGGATGCAAGAGGAGGAGGAAGAGGCAAGAGGAGGAGGAAAAACGGGAGGCAAGAGGAGGACACAAAAGGACACAACATACAGGAGCAGGAGGCAACAGGAGTAGGAGGGAACAGGAAGATGAAAAGGAGGAGGAAAAAAAAGGGAACTGGAGGAGGAGGCAATAGGAGGAGGAGGAGGCGGCAACAGGAAGAAAAAGGAAGAAGAGGAGGAGGAGTAGAAGACAGCAACAGGAGGCAACAGCAGGAGGAGAAGACAACAGGAGGCAAGAGTAGGAGGAAGAGTAGGAGCAGGAGTTTGAAGAAAAGGAGGAGGAACTGGATGAGAAGGAGATGGGAAAAGAGAAATGGGGAAGAATACGGGAAGGTGAAAGATAAGAAAAAGAACGAAGATTAACAAAAACAGGAGGAAGTGTTTAGTGAAAGAATAGAAGAAATAAAAGCTGGAAGAAAAAGAGGAAGAGGAGGAAAAGGGGACAAAGGAGTAGGAGAAGGAACAGGAGGAAGAAGAACAGGAAGACTGGGAGAAGTGGTTGCACTCAATGATCTTAAGGGTCTTTTCCAACCTAAATAATTCTATGATTCTATGAAGAGAAGGAAGAGAAAAAGCTGGAGGAACAGGAGAAACAGCAGCAGAATACACAAGACAAGGAGGAACAAGAGAAAAAGGAGAAGGAAGAACAGGAGGAACACGAGGAACAGACGGAGAAAGCAGGAAAAGAGGATGTGGTGGAGGAAGAGGAGTCAGAGGAGGGTGAGGAGGAACAATAAATTAAGATAATTAACGATAAATTAATAAATTAAATTCTCCTCTTTTTGCCTCCTGCTGCCTCCTGTACTTCTGTTGTTTCCTCCTCATGTTCCTAATGTTCCTCATTCTCCTCCTCCTGTTGCCTTCTGTTGCCTCCTTTTCCTTCTCCACCTCATACTCCACTTCTTACCTCCTGTTTCCTTCTGTTGCCTCCTCCTCTGTCTCCTTCTGTCCTCCTTTTGGCCCCTGTTGCCTTATCCTCTTCCACCGCATCCTCTTATAGCCTCCAGTTCCCTCCTGATTCCTCCTCCTCCTTGTCCTGTTGCCTCATTACATTCTGTTGCCTCCACCTTCTCCACTTTCTGTTGCCTGTTTGCCTCCTCCTCCTTCTCTGCTAGTTGCCTTCTGTTCCCTCCTCCTCTTTGTTCTCTCCTCCCTCCACCTCCTGTGTTCCTCTGTTACCTCCCATTCCCTTCTCCTCCTCCTCCTTGTTCTGCTTTTGCCTCCTGTTACCTCCTGTTGCCTTCTTCTCCTCCTCCTCGTACTGCCTCCTCTCGCCTCCTCTTCCTTGTCTTCCTGTTGCCTCCTCCTCCTTTACCTGCTGTGTCCTGTTGTGTCTTCTTCTTGTCTTCTCTTTTTCCTCCTTCTGTTGCCTTCTGCTGCCTCCTCCTCCTCCTCCTGCTTCCTCCTGCTGCCTCCTCTTGCCGCCTCCTCCTGCTCGTGCTGCCAGTTGTGGCCTCCATTTATCTCCTCCTTTTCCTGTTGCTTCTTGTTGCCTCCTCCTCCCTCTCTTGCCTCGTCTTGCTTCCTGTGACATCCTGTTGCCTCCACATCCTTCTCTTCTTCTTACATCCTGTGTCCTCCTACTCCTTTACCTCCTGTATCCTGCTGTGTCCTCCTGTTGCCTCCTCTTTTTCCTCCTCCTGTTGCTTCATCCTTCTCCTCCTTTTCCTTCCAGTTGGTTCCTCTG